>NC_053390.1:123516947-123666970 GCF_905171765.1 Bufo bufo
TTTAGGGTTTATTCATATGACCATATTCATTTTGATTTTCGCAAAACATGGATCTGCAAAAACTTCAGATGACATCATTGTTGCACCCATTTTGTTTTTGTTTTTTGCATGCCCATTGTAACAATGTCTACTCTTGCCCACAAAACGGTCAAGAATGGGACATGTTCTATCTTTTTTGCGGGACTGCAGAACGGACATATGGATGGAGGCAGTTGTCTGCCTTTATTGCCTCCCCTTTAAAATGTATGTCCCAGCACAGGTAACACAATGACTTCACTGCATTGCACCCCCTGGCCATGAAACCAACGTTATTGGAGTGCTCCCAACCTCTAATAGTCCACAGAGCTAAAGAAGGCTGTAACTTTGACATACTTTTCAACAGGGTATGTGTGAACAGGATGCAGATTCAGTTGAAAAAGGTCCTGGACACCAGTGAACCCCACTCCCCTCTGGACCAGTCTCAGTCACACCCCCTGCGACTGCAATCGTTACACCACTGCCCATGCATCTTGTGATCCTTGAAATTTAGAAACCAACACGGAATAATGACATGGCTGTATAATACAGATAGATGAACAGGAATTATGCCATTTTGTAAATATATATATATATATATATATATATATATATATATATATATATAAAATTGGTAAAGAGGTTTCCCCATAATTGACAGAATAGGTGATAAGTGTCTGATTGCTGTGGGTCCCACTGCAGGAACCTTCATTGATCACAATAAGAGGTGATTTTATGAAAGACACGGAGGCTCCTATTGCTTTAACCCTTCCTTTACTGTACCACACAGCAGCAAAGAAAAAAGGAACATAACTACCAAAATGAGGTAATAGCCCCTCCCCATAGTCCCAGTATAAAGGGACCTCCCCCAACCAGATCTTCCTCTTTCTTTGCTGCTGCCACCTCAGCTAAATATTACTCTCATGCCTGTTCTGCAGGCTCTTGTGGTTTCTTTTGTCAAGCTAATTGCTTAATTTTGTGGGAGTGCTTATTCTCTGCCATCCTAACTGTCTGTTTCCCTACTTATGCTTAGGAAGTATTTACTGTTTTTCCTGTATCCTATCATTATATATATATATATATATATATATATATATATATATATATTTTTTTTCTTCTTTCTGCGCTGTCCCCTGCTATACCGCGGGCGGTATTCTGCCTGACGTCCTTTCGGTCTGTGCCTCCCACCGCCGCCTGCCGGGGTTTTTTCTTACAGGTGTTCGTGCTCACTCACCCTGCCTCTCGGGCTAACAGCGTCCGCTTCGGCGCCATTGCTTCTCCAGCGCTTCTTCTCCCTGTTCGGCTCTGCGCCCGAGATCTCGCGGCTTTTCGCGGGATCTTGGACGCCATCTTAGTTCAGCGCTGCCGTCCTTTTGCCGCCGTCTCTTCAAACCGGGCGTCCGAAATTTCACGAGATTTCGGACGCCATCTTTTCACCGCATCGGCCGCACCGCTGAGAGTGTATTCAGCGAGCGGCCCCTGCACTGCACAGTCGTATCTCCTCAGCTCCCGGTCCTTTCTTAGTTTGGGGTGACTAACCCCTGTTCGATACACACCATCATGTCGTCTGCGCCCCCCCATAGGCCCTTTACACCGGCTCTAGTGATGCAGGAATATCCTGCTCAAGAGACCAACCCCACTCCTTCTAGGCAGGTGGTCATGCCTGCATCTGTGGGAATATTGCCTGTCTCTTCTGAGGCACAGGATCTGGCCCTTCAGCAGTCAATCTCCAATGCTATCATGACTGCCATGGGCTCCATGTCCTCGGTGCTGACACATTCCATATCCCAAGTACTTATTGCCAACCCGTCCACTATCCAGGGCTCCAATCCACCTCCGTTACCGGTCCCAGATGCCTCCAGAATTAACAGCATTGATGGCATTGTCCCATTCCATGATGGCGCGCCTAGGTCATGCAAACGAGCCTGTCCGCGCCAGGCAGAACGTGCACGGAATTGGAAATCGTCTCGGTCGCAGCCCGAGGCTGATTCTGACTCATGTGTAGAGTCTGAGGAGGAGGGTATGGATTTGGCAGCTGACCTGGTTGCGTCAGGTTCTGATGTCCCTCGGTCGCTATGGCTTAGTACTTCCAAGTCGGCAACGACTTTGACTTCACCTGTACCCCTTATGGACCCAGCGGGTCAGCCTTTGTTTGATCCAGACTCCTTCCACCATCCTAGGTCTGCGGAATGGCTTCCGGCTACCCATGTGGCCAGTTATCTAGAGCCCATGGTCCGTAAGCATCTTAGCAAAGAGACACGGAATACGCTTTGTGCCGAGTGCCCACGACCGGGTATCCCAAATAAGGTCTGTGAGAGGCCTGTGGTGGACCCTAAGATGGTCCAGTTTTTATCTAAATCGGGTTTTAGTCCCCGTAGAGGTCTGGATTCGGCCCTACGAGCCTGCCAAGACAAATTGCTGGATATCTTGGGGCCACTAGCAAAAATCTTCGATCTGGCAGAGTCTGCCAAGACAGAAGGATGACAGATCGACCCGGAGGAACTCCGAGGTTGGGTCCAAAGAGCCATTTGCATGGCAGGAAATGCAAACACATCGCTTGCCATTGAGCGGCGCAAGGACATTTTGATTAAAATAGAGCCAAAACTAGCCAATATGGCCCTGACTGAATCTGGAAAGAAGGCCCAGGGGTTTCTCTTCGGAGACCCATTTATAAAAGACCTCGGGAAATTTGTAGGAACCTTCACCACCCTAGATAAAGCGCAAGCGTCCATGCGCAGGGTCTTCCACGGTAGAGTCTCCTCCAGGGCAGGCAGTGCAAGGGGCCGTCTGTCCGGCCGGTCATCCTTTCAGACCCGGGGTTCGGGTCGAGGCTCCTCCTCCTACCGGACTTCAGGTCAGGATCCAAGGCACCAGCCATCCTTCTTCCCATCCCGTGGTGTTCCAGGAAGAGCGAGAGCCTACAGAGGAACCCCAAATCTCAGGCGTCCCTTTGGTGAGTCTTCAACCTCATCCCCTTTCCTCAGCCAGTTGTCTAGGGGGCATACTCCAGCTTTTTTCTCATGTCAGGGCCACCATCACCACCGACCCCTGGGTTTTAGCCACGGTTCGGGGCTTTCACATAGACCTCGTGGATGTTCCTTTAGTCGTTCCCCCTCCGCACCCCATGATCTGGTCCCAATCGGCGCGATCCGTCATAGACGCGTAATTGGAGGCTTTATACCAAAAGGGAGCCGTGGAGCGGGCTCCTCATGCTCACGGAGGTGTAATCAGCAACATATTTCTAGTCGAAAAGAAAGGGGGTCAACAGCGACCTGTCATCAACCTCAAGGCTCTGAATGCTTTCATCAGGTACCGCCATTTCAAAATGGAGGGCATCCACCTTCTCAGGGACATGCTTCTGCCAGACGATTGGATGGTGAAGTTGGAACTCAAAGATGCGTACCTAACAGTCCCAATCGCATCCTCATCCAGGGATCTGCTCCAGTTTCACTGGAAGAGGAGCATTTGGCGCTTCACGTGCCTTCAATTCGGCCTGTCCTCCGCCCCCTGGTGCTTTACCAAGCTCATGTGCCCAGTGGTGGCGTGGCTCCGCAGCCGAGGGGTGAGACTCATAATTTACCTGGACGACATTCTGATCATGTCCAGGGATTGTTCCACCCTCCTGGTCCATCTGCAGATGTCTATGACCCTCCTGTCCGACTTAGGTTTCATCATCAACCACGAGAAGTCGTGCCTAACCCCGTCCAGAACCATGGAATTTTTAGGCTTCATGGTAGATTCATCATCAATGACGCTCAGTCTCCCTTCAGCGAAGTTACGGCGATTCGCAAGGAGTTGCGCCACACTCTGGCACTGCCCCAAGTATCTCTCCGTCATCTAGCTCGAGTGATAGGTCTTTTATCTTCATCTATTCAGGCGATCTTCCCGGCACCTCTGCATTATCGCGCCCCCCAGCGTCTCAAGATCGCCCACCTGCAGGCGGGAGCGTCGTATGCGGAACTGATCTCGCTGGATCCGGAGACCCGAGATGAGCTAACATGGTGGATCGGCAACCTCTCCGCATGGAACGGCAGGGCGATCGTCGGTCCCCAACCGGATTTGATTGTGGAGTCGGATGCCAGTCTTCATGGCTGGGGGACCCACTGTGAGGGAGTATCCACTGGAGGCCCATGGTCGACGGACGAGTCGCACCTACGCATCAATGCCCTGGAGTTCCTGGCAGGTTCCTTCGTGATTCGCAGGGCATGCATCCGTCTCCGAATGAACAATGTCTCGGCGGCCCGCTACATCAATTTAAAGGGGGGCACCCACTCCACCATGCTGACCCACTTGGCGAAAAAGTTCTGGGAATATTGTCTGGCCGACAATGTCTTTGTGGTGGCGGAGTACCTTCCGGGACTCCACAACACTCTCGCTGACTGGAGCTCACGTTACATTTCCGATGCTAGCGATTGGAGGTTAGACGTGACGGTGTTCTCCACCATCTCATCACATTGGGGGCCGTTCTCCATCGACCTTTTTGCGTCCCGCTGGAACGCTCAGCTTCCCAGATATTTCAGTTGGAGGCCGGACCCAGCCGCGGAGGCGGTGGACGCTTTTCTTCAGCAGTGGTTTGGTGCCCTGATGTATGCCTTCCCGCCGTTCTCTCTGATTCCTCGAGTTCTGGCCAACGTCCGTCACCAAGCATCAGAGCTCACCCTAATATTATCCTTTTGGGTAGGCTAAGTCCATTAACCCCTAAGAAGAGGTTGTTTTCCATCCTACTCATGAATCTCGTTGCAGTTGGTGTTGGCAGCCGGCCAGTTGTTTATCTTGCCGGATCAGTTGGGTTTTCCAAGTTGGTTCGTCATCCATTGAAGTTGGTTCCTCCTCCAGTTGACAGCTGTTTTGGTTCCGTTGATGAGGGTGTCAAGTCGACAAAGAAAGAGGAAGATCTGGTTGGGGAGGTCCCTTTATACTAGGGCTATGGGGAGGGGCTATTACCTCATTTTGGTAGTTATGTTCCTTTTTTCTTTGCTGCTGTGTGGTACAGTAAAGGAAGGGTTAAAGCAATACTCGCCTCCGTGTCTTTCATAAAATCATGACTTTTCGTCATAAACTAGGAAAATCATGCAATTGTCTGCCCCACGGGTTGTATCTTAGAGATTGGGGGCATATTACAAGGATATGCCCCCAATGTGTCATAGGAGCAGGTCCCAGAAATGAAACCCGCACCTATCCTTAGAACTGAAACCACAAAATAAAGGAGGGTGCACAGCCACCCTCCATTAATTTATATGGGAGTACCTAAAATAACTGAGCGCTGGCTCGGCTATTTCTATAAGCCTCATAGAAATGAATGGTGTTATGACAGCGTTTGGGCAGTATATTGCCCATTTATTTCAATGGGACTTCTGAAAATAGAGAATCAAGGACAGGTATGCATGCGCGGTGTACCCTCTGTCACTTTGCAGGCTCTATTGGACCCGCACCTATTAAAGATTGGGGTTGTATCCTAGCGAAATGCTCCCAATGTCCAAAACGAGTTAACGCAATTAAGTGTATGGGACTGATGGGGATAGTCCAGTCCACTGGTGGATAGGTGAGAAGTGTTGATTCTAAGAAAACCCCTTTAACTGTATGTTAGAGGTCCCATGGCGCTTGGAAGTCACCTGACAGATGCCATATCGTGTTCATCTCTTCTATTGATGAGCTTCACTGGACTGATACATGTGCTGTACCATTAGACTGCGCAGAGACAGGAGTCTACAGAACCGCAGTGGTATAATAGAGGCATGTGTGCAGTATTATAAACTCAGATTTATTACAATACAGTATGGTTTTATATTTTATAATTAAATACATTCTAGAACAGCCCATTAAAATGTTATACAAAAAGTTTAATATTTGCTTCCCCCCTGATAGTTGAAAGGGGTTTTCACTACTGGACAGGGGCATTCAGAACACTTAATATGGACCCCACCCAAATTTCAAGATCTCGTGCATCAAACACTCCAAAGAAATATAAAATACAAAGCTCAACAAATTTTATTCAATGGGAGAAATTTTTATTAAAAGATTGTAATAAACGACTTTACTTTATAAATATGGGGGTCATTTATCAAACTGGTGCAAAGTAGAACCGGCTTAGTTGCCCATAGCAACCAATCTCATTCCTCCTTTCATTTTCCAAAGGAACTGTCCAAAATAAAAGGTGGACTCTGTGGGCAACTAAGTCAGTTCTACTTTACACCAGTTTGATAAATGACCCCCATGGTGCCTATTCTGAACACCATATTTCTCAATATATTTACACCAAACTGACCTCAATACATTGATAAATCTCCTACTTCTCTTTACACAGTGTATTATGAAAGTGGCTGCCTGAAGCCACCACTAGGGGGGGCTCAGTACATAAGACTTTATTTGCACTCTGAGCTCCCCCTATTGGTGGCTGTTGGAAAATACACTGAATCTATGTCAGAAATGGGACAAGCAGTTCTCATAGCCGTGGTCTGCTTGGTCATATGACTGCCACTGGACTTCTCTTCTTAGTGATCACTGTCAAATATATAACCCTAATAACACCAATTTAATGTTATTACTGTGAAATCTGCCCCTTACTAAACAGAAGCTCACATGGTGAATAACTGATAATTGTAGGTATATCTTTTCTAACCCCAGATGTTATTGGCAGGGAAACCTTGTCTGGCCATACATTTCCCTCACATCATTATATGCCGGTGATTCAGATGAATGGCCAACCATGTAATATATGGACAGAGCGGCCTCAGTTCTGGAGCACAGAAGGGAGCACCAAGCACCCCCTCTATGATGTCCATATGTCCTTTAAAGGGATTGTCCTCTTCATCTCAACCCACCCTAGTGATAGGCTTCATGTCAGTGAATGGCAGACCATGTAATGCATTGTTATACTTACCTCTCTGCCTCATAAAGATGGATGAGCTCTATCTTCCTCTTCCTGATGTTACTTCCTCCTCCTTCTGGGAATCTTACATTAGAGAAAGAAATATTAACACTAATATATGTGAGGATATGGTACCTTCAGAAGAAGATATTTATCATGCTAAATCCACCACTAACTGACTCTGAACACCTTAAAGGGAACCTGTCACCTCCAACAAACATCCCAAGCCGGCAGCAGTACCTCAGAGTGGCCAGCAGCATGCTTGTAATGATCATTTTCTACAGGCAGATGAAGCAAAAGCTGTAAAAACGTTCTTTGATCCCCTGCCGGCGCGCTTCTCTAGTCAGGCTTGAAGTGACGGAGGCAGCGGCCTACTTGCTTCAAGTCACGGTACCCATGCCCCCTTCCCTGCCCCTTCGCTGTGACTGACAGCTGGCAGTTCGGCAAAGCCAGCCGAACTTTCGTGCATGAGGGCTGTCAATCACAGCGAAGGGGCATGGAAGGTGCCGTGGTAACCGTGACTTCAAGCAAGTAGGCCGCTGCCTCCGTCACTTCAAGCCTGACTAGAGAAGCGCGCCGGCAGGGGATCAAAGAACGTTTTTACAGCTTTTGCTTCATCTGCCTGCAGGAAGAAAATGATCGTTACAAGCATGCTGCTGGCCACTCTGAGGTACTGCTGCCGGCTTAGGATGTTTGTTGGAGGTGACAGGTTCCCTTTAATATCTTAAACTATACATAATATATTCTACTAAATTGTGGACTTTATGTGACAAAAATGCAAGTAATGCCGTTCTCCTATTAAGTCTTCTATGGCGCCCATCAGTGTAAATAGGGGATATGTATAGGGATTATTCAGCTAGGACACACACTTTCTAGGTTTCTCGTCCAGAATAAGTAAATTGCAGGTGTCTATGTGATAAGATGTACCCGTCAGGTATGGGCCCTGGCATTATATGTACAGTACGTGTCCTGCCCCTCCCTGAATAGTAAGAAGCATGGCTTACCTGGAGCTCATGTTGAGTCTTCTAAACAGAAGAGAAGAAATAGAGAAAATGTTAATAAAAATCCATCATTTAAATATCATACAGACATAATTACCCAGGTTTTCCCATATTTTGGCTATTTTGGTGAAACCAGGGATCAATCTCAGCTTCCCACTAATACAGAGTGAGCAGCTGTCACTGGTGGGGGGGACACAAGTCAGTAATTCCATCCATCAGATTTAGGTATTTTACCTCTCTTGACTCACAGTTAGAGATGAATCTCCCAACGTGCTGATGTAGATCCGGATCGCAGTCGAAAACAAAATCCAGAAATCTCTTCAAAAGCAAAGAAATGAGCCGGTCCTTTCTCTATAAAGAGCAATCGCAGACTGGCACCAACTGACTTTTTTTTTTTCTATTTCAAATCAAATCCTGCGTTTCTATTGGCCGATGCTTGTTGTTGTTGTTGTTTATGGCACTTGCCACGACGATTCATACAGCATCAAATTTAACCCCTTAATAACACAAGTATATAGCGCTTAATGACCACAGCCATTTACATAGTTCTGCAATGCCACATATAATGCCATAAATCTTCATATTTTATGTATCCATGTGAATTTCACCCTGTTTGTTGGGCATAAATATGGCAGTATTTAAAGTTAGTGCATTTTTTATACTTATGGAAAAATGTAATTTTCAGAATTGAATCTAAAATAAAATTTAAATAAAGGTATAACTTTATGAAGAAAAGATAAAAAAAATTTTTTCAAAGTAAACCAACCAGTAGTTGGTATAGTGTTTGACAAAAGTGTCTATCCTGCACCAGATTAAGGTCGCATTTACACACCCATGTGATGGCTGTTTCCGTTTTGCAGACCGCAAACCACGGATCCGCAAAACACGTGCATCGGCCATATGCACCCCATATCGCAGTGCGAACCCATTGACTTCAAGGCGTCCACAATCTGTGGCCAAAGATAGGAAATATCAAATCTTTTGTGGCGCGGAGGTGTAGTACCCAAGACCTGGGGTGGTTCTACAATGTTGTATATAGTTGTGTATTATTTGATATTGTAATTTTATGTATTTTGTATTGTATTATATAGCCGTTGTTACCAGTAGGGAATGGATGGCAAAGGTTAACAAGGAACAGGGCTAACCACCCTAATCCTCTCCTCTTGCATCCTGCCAGGAGGGGGAGTTCATGTGTAGCTAAGGAGGAGTGAGGAAGAGCAAGTGAGAGCTCCTGCTCCTGTTATATTTTCTCAAGAATGATCACTTCTGCCTCAAGTGAAGATTCGAGAAGTTTGATAGCAGCATGAACTGCTGTAACCAGCGTCTCTAGACACTGCTACAAGTTGAGGGGCTACAGCAAGAGCAACCATCATCCAGAACGTTACTAGGCCATTATGACCTGAGTGCAAAATTGCCGCCATTGAAGATGCCTCTATAATCCTTACTGGTGCCAGAGAGGTTTTGCACTTCGAACCTGATGCTATTGATTGTATTTGAAGTTCTATGTTGCACTTAGTAAATAGACTTTGTTGCTTTAATTCTGGCCTCATTCTCCAATATTATATTTCCACTGCCCCCGTCCCCACGGAGCAACGGCCTGAGGGAGTACACCATGACACAACACTTCTTCAGGGCTACTACCACACTTCCACATCCACTACCATATCCATCCTCTGCATCGGTTCCTCTGGGGCTCTCTGTAGAGGAACAGAGTCAGAAGTACGTGTAAACGGAAGCTATTCTGTGTACTTTTTGGTCTGAGTACATGTGGCAAAAGATAGGACATGTCCTATATTTGGCCATATCTTGAAGTGAATGGGTCCACTGCTCGATGTGTGATTCACACAGCCATTGCCCATGTTTTGCAGTAAACAAAACTGACACGGCCGTCACATGGTCGAGTAAATGCAGCCTAATTATGCATCATGAGGCTCTATGATAAATTGGGTGTATGTCTAGACAGGCTGTCAATGTTTATGCTGCCTACAGGCTTTGTAAATCTTTGTAAATCTGCCTAATTTTGTATATGTGATCTATGGGTGCTATATGTGTACTCTATGTGGGTGCTGTATGAGCATCATTTGTGTGATATATTGATGCTGTATATGTACTGTATATATAGTGTATGTTTGCGTTAAAGTTTTCCGGTATTGAGTTCCGTCCTAGGGGCTCAATACCGGAAAAAAAACACTTCAGTTTTGTCCTAATGCATTCTGAATGGAAAGCATTCCGTTCAGTATGCATCAGGATGTCTTCAGTTCAGTCACTTTTACGGTATGTGGCCAGAGAAAATACCGCAGCATGCTGATTCGGC
Source organism: Bufo bufo (assembly GCF_905171765.1). Lineage (NCBI taxonomy): Eukaryota > Metazoa > Chordata > Amphibia > Anura > Bufonidae > Bufo > Bufo bufo. The sequence goes on from NC_053390.1 coordinate 123,527,146, forward strand.
CTTATATTAAAATGTATTAATGCCAGATCCGGTAGCAAGTGTTCCGGAAAAACGGATCTGGTCTTCCGGTCTGCGCATGCGCAGATCCTTTAAAAATGTGAAAAAAATAAATACCCTATCCGTTTTTCCTGATGACACCGGAGAGTCGGATCCGGTATTTAAATGCATTTGTCAAACGGATCCGCATCCGGATCCGGAAACAAATGGTATCCGTTTGCGGATTTCCGGATCCGGCAGGCAGTTCCGGCAAAGGAACTGCCTGCTGGATTCCTCTAACACTAGTGTGAAAGCACCCTTATGTATGTACAGGAGGATTCTCCAGTGAAATTCAGTTTTTACATAATAATGGGCCCCAGAAGTCCATCAGAAGACAACTCTATTTGATGTTGATCTGGCCTCATCCACTTGCCATCATGGACATTTCTTGATGTTAGACCGTAATGTCCTCTGGTGTCTCAACATGGCAGGAATCATGGTCAGTTATGCCTGGGGCCATAATGGAGGAGCAGAAACACAAAAAGGATAAGCTAGGGCTGCACATGGTTTAAGAATTTAAAAAAATAATTGAGCCCCGACCTTGTGATGAAGTGAAATAGCAGATTTACTTTGTGTCTGATCAACATTTACCAATCTTTCAAATTTGTCTTGGTCCCAGCAGGCTTTGGCCTTAAAACTCTAACAGGCAAACTCAACTTTGCTACATCTTTTGCTCTCTGGCTCTGCTGTGCTGACAGGCTTTCTGTATAACTTAGCTTCTTCTTTATGCTGCAACTTCTCTCATTGTAGTCTGTCTCTTAATTATGCCAGGGAACTCTCCTCCTGACTCCTGAGGCTTTAAGCTGTGCCCTCCACATCCGCAGAGCTGGCTTGGCTTGGGCACGTCCAGCAGAGACGTGCCCAGCATACCCTCCTTCCCCTATCAGGGGATAAGCTAGATGTCACGACCATGATTGTGGTCGCGACTCCTTGGTTCGCATGCTGTTGTCAGCAGTTTGTTTTATGTTGTCAACCACAGGTGTGGGCTCTGTATCTTGCCTCGCATGTGGTTGCCGTTGGCAACATTAAGTTGTTGGCAGTGGAGCGACCTGAGCGGTTGCTAGGCGCTCGCTGTCACGGCATGCGGTTGCCTCTGGTAATGTGTGGTTTTAGTGTTCACTTTCTATGTCTGGTGTGCACGAGGTTTATGTAGTTGTGCACTGTGACACTTCCCTTCACTTGTGGCTGCCCGTGGCAACGTGTGGTATTGTGTACATTTTGTGGCAGTGTCTCGGCCTTCGGGCTGACTCCCAGGACATGGTTGCCATGCATGTCATTGCCTGCGGTAACATCTCCTGTGTAATTGTTTATTGTACACTTCCCCTTTAAGTGACACTTACCTTGTTTGGTGATGGAAGGGTTAACCCCTTTCCTAGTGTGTGTGTGTGGGTGTGGCCGCTTGGGTTATTTAGCTTCCTGCTGGAAGGCAGTTGCTGAGGGGTACTTCAGCCATGCGTTTTGCTGGAGTCATCCTCCTGGTTCATATACCATCTTTCCAGTAAGGGCCACCTTTGCGGTCATAAAAAGAATGTCTGATGTTAAGTTGATGTTTTTATGCTCTTGATATTTATTGCAGCTATGGATGTCCTGGTTACCTATGTGTTTTGATGTGTGTGCTGTCTCCCTTGTGTTTGTGTGGACAGCGTATTTGAGCACGGGTTCCAGTCAGCAAGGCTGTGGCAGGTTAGTGTGGAACTGCTTGGTTCACCTGTCATATCCATATGTCTGTTTATGTTCCCCATCTCCTTGCAGCTTGGCCAGTGAGACTCCTGTTCGTCCGTGCCTAGGAGGAACAGGTCGCCTTACCCTGCTCCTAGTTCAGGGCCACCCTGAGGGCAAGTAGGGACCCCAAGGTTCCGGAGTATGAGCCCTCCTGCCATCAGGGTCGGCTCATACAGCTAGGAGTCAGGGTCAGTATTAGGGACGCGATAGGAGGTGACCTGCTCCCTGATCCTGTGGTCCTGGCCGAGCAACGACCAAACATCGTCTGGCATCGCACGGCTGAGGGTTTTCCCCATCCTCAGCCGTGACACTAGACTGCTCTAGAAACTGGTCCCCACCCTTCCTGCAGGAAGTGGGACTCGCCCACTTCTCCACAGAGGGGGTGTTAGAATGAAATGGAAGGTTCCATTCTAGCTAAGTACAGCTCTGCCGTGTTTGCTGCCACCTGCTGGTGAACCAGGCATATTACACGTGAACATAACAGTTACATTAGAAATAGGAATGCACATTATAGTGGACCTGAAATAAATACACAAGATGACATGATATTAGCCCATTAAAGACAGTAGCGGCTGGAAGAAGTACTAATGCCACTCTGGGGCGTTACACATTTCCAAACAATTTGAAAGCTTGACTGCTTGCTGGTGTCGTTTCTATCTGTGCTGTGGCCCCTACATGAGATCTTACCATTAACAAGATATCCCATAAAGGTGATCTCTGTATTCTGAGCTAGAGTCCAGCAGATGCCACCCACCTCTTTCACATATGTTAGTGGAGACATGGCTCATTCTCTTTGAGGTTTTTGGAGATTACAGTGGCCACAAATTTGCATCTTGGGTCTTGCAAATGGCATCTTAATGAACAGTGAGCCCCCAGAATGTATTTTATTGGTGGGCTCTAAGCATCCCTGTGCAGCACTGTTTCTCATGGCCAATATCTTCTAGCATGTATCTGCCTTCAAAACCTATACGAGAACACAAATTTACACAAATCGCAGATTTAACTAGTGGAGGTGTGAAAGGTCCGATACATGTACAGTATATGTACAGTTCGAAAATAATAATAATTCTACATATAAGTATATCCATGAATTAATATAAGCCGTACAAAAATTGCTTTATTATGAGAAAACTATAACCATCTTTCAGAATAATAACAAGAAAATATACAGTATCTAGCAAATGCTGGTGGAAATCAGTAATGTAATATGAGATCTTGGCACAGATTCAGGCCTTCTGGTTATCTAGGGTACGGTAGGAACATCCGAAAAGTCTCCCTATTTAGAAGTTTACCTTTATGGTCCCCATTAAATGTACAGTAGGTCTAAAAACATATTTAATTTCTAAAGGAACCGAAGATGTATCTCCTGGATGTTTATCTGTAATGTGTTTTGAAATCACTGATATATTGGTATTATTAGATTCTGAAACAGAAAGATTAAGGGGACAAAATATATGTCCAACATATTGTATTTTACAATTTTTCCAGACTATCAAATGTACTATATTACTAGTGTTATGGTTAATGTAGGCACAAACATTTTACATTACTAATAGTATATAGGATGTGAAGGTACTGCCTAGGTCCACAGTATATAGTGTAGGAAGGCGCAAGGGTCCGTCGTTGATGGAAGGTATGTGTCACCGAGGTTCCTGGTCTCGGTGAAGTAAGAGCCGGTAATTTCAGGTGTCAGCGGCAGCTAGTGCTAGCGCTGTCAGTCTCTGTGTTTGGGATCTGAGGCTTTGTGCCATGCTGGAGGGCTGAGAGCCGCACGCTGGGAAACAGGCCCCCTAAAGCCTGCTGTGGACCGCTGGAGATAAAACTGCAAACAAGGTGATTTTTGTTTCTTCTTGTGTGAATAAACACTGAAGTTTTGATTTACAAACTGTTTTTTTTGCCTCTGTACTGCATCCGCTAACTGCCTACCAGAGCGATTCCCCACAATAGCTACAGTATACGGCTTATATTCCCACAGAGAAACTCTACTGTTATAGGAAAGCAAGGTAGTTGTATGATGCCTCTCATCTGAGTATAGTCTAGGAGACAATGAGGAGGCATGCATGCCTCTTTTAAGAAAAACGTAAACCCTGGTTGTCATATGTTCTACCACATTATTTGTGAACTTGAAGATGCTTCTTGATTATATTAAGAATAATGTATAATTATATTAAAGGGGTTCTCTGGGCTTTTAATATTGGTGACCTATCCTCAAGATAGATCATCAATATCATATTGGAAGGGGGGAGAGCCCGGAGAACCCCTTTAATTATATTCTTTGCTATATACACTGCCTGTCCAAAAAAAAAAGTCGCCAGCAAAAAAAAGGTCACACACGCTAATATTTTGTTGGACCGCCTTTAGCTTTGATTACGGCACACATTCGCTGTGGCATTGTTTCGATAAGCTTCTGCAATGTCACAAGATTTATTTCCATACAGTGTTGCATACATTTTTCACCAAGATCTTGCATTGATGATGGTAGAGTCTGACTGCTGAGCAAAGTCTTCTCCAGCACATCCCAAATATTCTGAATAGGGTTAAGGTCTGGACTCTGTGGTGGCCAATCCATGTGTGAAAATGATGTCTCATGCTCCCTGAACCACTCTTTCACAATTTGAGCCAGATAAATCCTAGCATTGTCATCTTGGAATATTCCCGTGCCATCGGGGAAGAAAAAATCCATTGATGATATAACCTGGGCATTCAGTATGTTCAGGTAGTCAGCTGTGACCTCATTCTTGGAGCACATACTGTTGCTGAACCTAGACCTGACCAACTGCAGCAACCCCAGATCATAGCACTGCCCCCACAGGCTTGTACAGTAGGCACTAGGCATGATGGGTGCATTACTTCATCTGCCTCTCTTCTTACCCTGATGCGCCCATCACTCTGGAACAGGGTAAATCTGGACTCATCAGACCACATGACCTTCTTCCATTGCTCCAGAGTCCAATCTTTATGCTCCCTAGCAAATGAAAGCCTTTTTTCTGGTTTGCCTCACTGATTAGTGGTTTTCTTACGGCTACACAGCTGTTCGGTCCCAATCCCTTGAGTTCCCTTAGCATTGTGCGTGTGGAAATGCTATTTCTTTCACTATTAAACATAGCCCTGAGTTCTACTGTTTTTCTTTCATTTGATATCACCAAACGTTTAGGTGATCGCCGATCACCATCATTCAGGATTTTTTCCCGCCACATTTCTTCCTCGAATACGATGGGTCTCCACTAGGAATGAGCGAACCCGAACTGTATAGTTCTGGTTCGTACCGAATTTTGGGGTGTCCGTGACACGGACCCGAACCCGAACATTTTCGTAAAAGTCCGGGTTCGGGTTCGGTGTTCGGCGCTTTCTTGGCGCTTTTTGAAAGACTGCAAAGCAGCCAATCAACAAGCATCATACTACTTGCCCCAAGAGGCCATCACAGCCATGACTACTATTGGCATGGCTGTGATTGGCCAGTGCAGCATGTGACCCAGCCTCTATATAAGCTTGGGTCACGTAGCGCTGCACGTCACTCTGCTGATACAAGTGTAGGGAGAGGTTGCAGCTGCGACGTTAGGGCGAGATTAGGCAGTGGTTAACTCCTCCAAAAGACTTCATTCAGTGATCGATCTACAGCTGTGGATCATTGAACTGCTGCTATTCAATTGCTCAGTGTTTTTAGGCTGCCCAGAGCGTTTTTCAGTCACTTTTTTCTAAGGTGATCAGCGGCCATTTTGTGGCTTGCTTGTGCGCCAGCACAAGCTGCCACCAAGTACATTTAACCATCAATAGTGTGGTTATTTTTTGCTATATCCTACATCAGGGTCAAGCTTTCATCAAGTGCATTTAACCATCAATAGTGTGGTTATTTTTTGGCCATATACTACATCAGGGGCAAGTTGAGCCTGTCACAAAGTGCATTTAACCATCAATAGTGTGGTTATTTTTTGGCCATATACTACATCAGGGGCAAGTTGAGCCTGTCACCCAGCGCCTAATAAATAGGCCTCACATTTATATTAATCCAAATCTGTCATTACTGCTTTAGCTGGTCAAGTTATTTTTAGTGACCGTCAAAGCACAGTTTTTGTTCTGGGTTGAAAAACAATTCCCAAATTTGCAATTCTCAAAATTAGTGGTTTCTGCTGTATCAGGCCTACTTTAAATCTATCCCTAAAAGGGTATATTAGATTCAAGGTGCTGATAGGGTAATTCTCAAGAACTTCACACACACGCTACAGTGCAGATCCAAGTCTAATTCTGTCCGTAAACGTATACCTGTCACCCAGCGCCTAAAAAATAGGCCTCACATTTATATTCATCCAAATCTGTACTGTTTTAGCTGGTCAAGTTATTTTTACTGTCCGTCAAAGCACAGTTTTTGTTCTGGGTTGAAAAACAATTCCCCCAAATTTGATGGCGGAATTCCACACGTTTCATGGCCTTTCGAATCTGAGGATTAACTTCCAGAAGTCAGAGGCCTTGAATGTCTCCCTTCCTGCCATGCTCGTGGCCGACCTAGTGGCCTCCTTCCCTTTCAAGTGGGCTTCTGGGGCAGTGAAATACCTAGGTACATATATCCCCACGGATCTGAAAGAGGTATACCACAGAAACTTTATCCCTCTCCGGGATCGGATTAGGGAAGATCTTAAGAAGTGGTCGAAAGGACTGCACACGTGGTTTGGAAGATGTGCCATCTTCAAAATGAATATTCTCCCACGAGTGTTGTACCTCTTTCAGACCCTTCCCATCAAACTACCCGCTAGTTTCTTCAACAAGATTCATGGAGACATATTTAGGTTTATTTGGGCAAAGGGTAGCCCGAGACTTGCCAGATCTCTTTTACACATACCGAGGGACAAATGAGGGCTAGGAGTACCTGACTTACGTAAATACCATTCAGCCTCCCTGCTCCAAAGGATAGTGGATTGGTGCAGGCATTCACAGCTCAAGCAGTGGGTATCAATTGAACAGCTATGCTCGAACTGCCCGTTAGCGTCCCTGCCCTGGGTGGCTTTGAAACCACCTCCAGCCCTGGCTAATCATCCCACAATCAGACCCACTATCTCACAGTTCCATAGAATTAGAGATAATCCCCTGATCTCCCCCTCCCCCTCACCTTTATTTCCCATCTTGGGGAATCCCACTTTCCCAGCGGGTTGCAAGGGCGGTCCGTTCTTGCAGTGGAGGACTAATGGTAGGTCCCGCGCTCCCTTCTTCAGAACTTCAGGCAGATGGCGCACCTATGACGAGATTCTGAATATAACAGATCCCTGCTCTTTGGGCTTCTGGAGATCTAGGCAATTGACGCATTTTCTTTCCTCTATTCCGACCTCCACGGGGTATGACAGGGCTCTCACCTCGTTTGAAAAAATTTGTGTTGGGGTGGGCGCCTATAGACATTCCCTTTCTGAATGTTATCAGTCCTTGGTAGCCCCTCGTCAGGACTATCTTCCACCGTTTGTGGCTAAATGGTCCCAAGACCTAGGAGTGAACATCCCTCCCGACCACTGGTCAAAACTCTTCAGTCTGCTATACAGGTCATCCATAGCGAGTAGGTTCCAGGAGGCGGGTTACAAGATAATGTCCAGGTGGTACTATGTTCCAACCAGATTGCAGAAAATGTTCCCATCTGCGTCTCCTATTTGCTGGCGCTGTGACTCCGGTATGGGCTCCATTATACACATTTTCTGGGACTGCCTAAAAATTCGTCCTTTTTGGCAGTTGGTCCATAAGACCCTGTCTTCAATTTTCCGATTCACGACACCACACACCCCTGGTTTCTTCTTATTATTTCTCTCGGATCTGCCAATGAGTGTGCTCCGGAAGTCTTGTCTGTGCTCCCTGGTGATAGCGGCTAGGTCATGTATCCCTGCGAGATGGAAGCTCTCTGCGCCTCCGACTATCAGTTTTTGAATCCAAAAGGTGGAGGAGATCCGGAGAATGGAGGAACTCATATCGCAGCTGAGAGCCAAGCATAAAGCCTTCCTTGATTAATGGGCCCCCTGGTTTTCTTTTCAGGAGTCTCAGGAGTTCCAGGACCTTTTGGCCTAAGCTGCGGATTTTACTCTATACTCTTTGGGTTTACCCCATATTCAGTACTCATCCCCCCCCCTTTAGTGTCTATTGTTTGTATGTATTGTCTCCCTCCTTATGTTGTTTATTGTCTAAGGTTGCTCTTCCTAGTCTGTGTGCATTTATGCGCTTTACTCTTACTGGTAATTTTGTTTTAATGCTAGGATTATGTTCATATTTGGTTTTTATTTTTCTTAGCCTGATGTGGTTATGGACCAGTCGAAAAGGGTTCCTGCTCAGGCGAGATACCTTTCGTTATACCACAAGTGCCATCAGATTCTGTTATGCTAATTGATGTATTAGGTGATATCGTTGATGTGCTATATCTCTGATACAATGATTGTACTGGTTGACTTTACTAATTCACGGTTGGACTTCTGTAAGTTGAGCCTGTCACCCAGCGCCTAAAAAATAGGCCTCACATTTATATTAATCCAAATCTGTCATTACTGCTTTAGCTGGTCAAGTTATTTTTAGTGACCGTAAAAGCACAGTTTTTGTTCTGGGTTGAAAAACAATTCCCAAATTTGCAATTCTCAAAATTAGTCGTTTCTGCTGTTTCAGGCCTACTTTATATCTATCCCTAAAAGGGTATATTAGATTCAAGGTGCTGATAGGGTAATTCTCAAGAACTTCACACACACGCTACAGTGCAGATCCAAGTCTAATTCTGTTCGTAAACGTATACCTGTCACCCAGCGCCTAAAAAATAGGCCTCACATTTATATTCATCCAAATCTGTACTGTTTTAGCTGGTCAATTTATTTTTACTGTCCGTCAAAGCACAGTTTTTGTTCTGGGTTGAAAAACAATTCCCAAATTTGCAATTCTCAAAATTAGTGGTTTCTGCTGTATCAGGCCTACTTTAAATCTATCCCTAAAAGGGTATATTAGATTCAAGGTGCTGATAGGGTAATTCTCAAAAACTTCACACACACGCTACAGTGCAGATCCAAGTCTAATTCTGTCCGTAAACGCATACCTGTCACCCAGCGCCTAAATAATAGGCCTCAAATTTATATTCAGCTAAATCTGTCATTACTGGTGTGCGTGTATTAGTGTAATACGGTACCTAAATAGATAGCCAGATAGACTTAGTGTTAGGTGTCTGTAAAAAAAGGCTTGAATTTTAATTCAATACATTGGCCCGAATAATATTTTTCTTATTGTGGTGAACGGTAACAATGAGGAAAACATCTAGTAAGGGACGCGGACGCGGACATGGTTCGTGGTGGTGTTAGTGGATCCTCTGGTGCTGGGAGAGGACGTGGCCGTTCTGCCACAGCCACACGTCCTAGTGTACCAACTACCTCAGGTCCCAGTAGCCGCCAGAATTTACAGCCATATTTGGTGGGGCCCAATGCCGTTCTAAGGATGGTAAGGCCTGAGCAGGTACAGGCATTAGTCAATTGGGTGGCAGACAGTGCATCCAGCACGTTCACATTATCTCCCACCCAGTCTTCTGCAGAAAGCGCACAGATGGCGCATGAAAACCAAGCCCATCAGTCTGTCACATCACCCCCATGCATATCAGGGAAACTGTCTGAGCCTCAAGTTATGCAGCAGTCTCTTATGCTGTTTGAAGACTCTGCTGGCAGGGTTTCCCAAGGGCATCCACCTAGCCCTTCCCCAGGGGTGGAAGAGATAGAATGCACTAACGCACAACCACTTATGTTTCCTGATGATGAGGACATGGGAATACCACCTCAGCACGTCTCTGATGATGACGAAACACAGGTGCCAACTGCTGCATCTTTCTGCAGTGTGCAGACTGAACAGGAGGTCAGGGATCAAGACTGGGTGGAAGACGATTCAGGGGACGATGAGGTCCTAGACCCCACATGGAATGAAGGTCGTGCCACTGACTTTCACAGTTCGGAGGAAGAGGCAGTGGTGAGACCGAGCCAACAGCGTAGTAAAAGACAAAGAGGGAGAAGTGGGCAAAAGCAGAACACCCGCCGCCAAGAGACTCCGCCTGCTACTGACTGCCACCATCTGGGACCGAGCACCCCAAAGGCAGCTTCAAGGAGTTCCCTGGCATGGCACCACTTCAAACAATGTGCTGACGACAAGACCCGAGTGGTTTGCACGCTGTGCCATCAGAGCCTGAAGCGAGGCATTAACGTTCTGAACCTTAGCACAACCTGCATGACCAGGCATCTGCATGCAAAGCATGAACTGCAGTGGAGTAAACACCTTAAAAACAAGGAAGTCACTCAGGCTCCCCCTGCTACCTCTTCTGCTGCTGCCGCCTCGGCCTCTTCTGCTGCTGCCGCCGCCTCGGCCTCTTCCTCCGCCTCTGGAGGAACGTTGGCACCTGCCACCCAGCAAACATGGGATGTACCACCAACACCACCACCTGCGTCACCAAGCATATCAACCATGTCACACGGCAGCGTTCAGCTCTCCATCTCACAAACATTTGAGAGAAAGCGTAAATTCCCACCTAGCCACCCTCGATCCCTGGCCCTGAATGCCAGCATTTCTAAACTACTGGCCTATGAAATGCTGTCATTTAGGCTGGTGGACACAGACAGCTTCAAACAGCTCATCTCGCTTGCTGTCCCACAGTATGTTGTTCCCAGCCGGCACTACTTCTCCAAGAGAGCCGTGCCTTCCCTGCACAACCAAGTATCCAATAAAATCAAGTGTGCACTGCGCAACGCCATCTGTGGCAAGGTCCACCTAACCACAGATACGTGGACCAGTAAGCACGGCCAGGGACGCTATATCTCCCTAACTGCACACTGGGTAAATGTAGTGGCGGCTGGGCCCCAGGCGGAGAGCTGTTTTGCAGGGCAACATTCTTTGCCTCCTGTCTCCTCCTCCTCCTACTCAGCTTCCTCCTCCTCTTCTTCCACCTGCTCATCCAGTCAGCCACAAACCTTCTCCACCAACTTCAGCACAGCCCGGGGTAAACGTCAGCAGGCCGTTCTGAAACTCATATGTTTGGGGGACAGGCCCCACACCGCACAGGAGTTGTGGCGGGGTATAGAACAACAGACCGACGAGTGGTTGCTGCCGGTGAGCCTCAAGCCTGTCCTGGTGGTGTGCGATAATGGGCGAAATCTCGTTGCAGCTCTGGGACTAGCCGGTTTGACGCACATCCCTTGCCTGGCGCATGTGCTGAATTTGGTGGTGCAGAAGTTCATTCACAACTACCCCGACATGTCAGAGCTGCTGCATAAAGTGCGGGCCATCTGTTCGCGCTTCCGGTGTTCACATCCTGCCGCTGCTCGCCTGTCTGCGCTACAGCGTAACTTCGGCCTTCCCGCTCACCGCCTCATATGTGACGTGCCCACCAGGTGGAACTCCACCTTGCACATGCTGGACAGACTGTGCGAGCAGCAGCAGGCCATAGTGGAGTTTCAGCTGCAGCACGCACGGGTCAGTCGCACTGCGGAACAGCACCACTTCACCACCAATGACTGGGCCTCCATGCGAGACCTGTGTGCCCTGTTGCGCTGTTTCGGGTACTCCACCGACATGGACAGTGGCGATGACGCCGTTATCAGCGTTACAATACCACTTCTATGTCTCCTTGAGAAAACACTTAGGGCGATGATGGAAGAGGAGGTGGCCCAGGAGGAGGAGGAGGAAGAGGGGTCATTTTTAGCACTTTCAGGCCAGTCTCTTCGAAGTGACTCAGAGGGAGGTTTTTTGCAACAGCAGAGGCCAGGTACAAATGTGGCCAGACAGGGCCCACTACTGGAGGACGAGGAGGACGAGGATGAGGAGGAGGTGGAGGAGGATGAGGATGAAGCAGGTTCACAGCGGGCTGGCACCCAACACAGCTCGGGCCCATCACTGGTGCGTGGCTGGGGGGAAACGCAGGATGATGACGATACACCTCCCACAGAGGACAGCTTGTCCTTACCTCTGGGCAGCCTGGCACACATGAGCGACTACATGCTGCAGTGCCTGCGCAACGACAGCAGAGTTGCCCACATTTTAACGTGTGCGGACTACTGGGTTGCCACCCTGCTGGATCCACGGTACAAAGACAATGTGCCCACCTTACTTCATGCACTGGAGCGTGATAGTAAGATGTGCGAGTACAAGTGCACGTTGGTAGACGCGCTACTGAGAGCATTCCCAAATGTCACAGGGAAACGAGTGGAAGCCCAAGGCGAAGGCAGAGGAGGAGCAAGAGGTCGCCAACGCAGCTGTGTCACTGCCAGCTCCTCTGAGGGCAGGGTTAGCATGGCAAAGATGTGGAAAAGTTTTGTCACCACGCCACAGCGAACTGCACCACCACCTGATACGGAACGTGTTAGCAGGAGGCAACATTTCAATAACATGGTGGAACAGTACCTGTGCACACCCCTCCACATACTGACTGACTGACTGTTCGGCCCCATTCAACTTCTGGGTCTCCAAATTGTCCACGTGGCCAGAGCTAGCCTTTTATGCCTTGGAGGTGCTGGCCTGCCCGGCGGCCAGCGTTTTGTCTGAACGTGTATTCAGCACGGCAGGGGACGTCATTACAGACAAACGCAGCCGCCTGTCTACAGCCAATGTGGACAAGCTGACGTTCATAAAAATGAACCAGGCATGGATCCCACAGGACCTGTCCATCCCTTGTGCAGATTAGACATTAACTACCTCCCCTTAACAATATATTATTGTTCTCCAGGGCACTTCCTCATTCAATCCTATTTTTATTTTCATTTTACCATTATATTGCGGGGCAACCCAAAGTTGAATGAACCTCTCCTCTGTCTGGGTGCCGGGGCCTAAAAATATCTGACAGTGGCCTGTACCAGTGGTGGGTGACATAAAGCCTGATTCTATGCTATGACATGAAGACTGATTCTCTGCTGACATGAAGCCTGAATCTCTGTTATGGGACCTCTCTCCTCTGCCTGGGTGCCTGGGCCTAAATATGTGACAGTGGCCTGTTCCAGTGGTGGGTGACGTGAAGCCTGATTCTCTGCTATGACATGAAGACTGATTCTCTGCTGACATGAAGCCTGAATCTCTGTTATGGGACCTCTCTCCTCTGCCTGGGTGCCGGGGCCTAAAAATATCTGACAGTGGCCTGTACCAGTGGTGGGTGACGTGAAGCCTGATTCTCTGCTATGACATGAAGACTGATTCTCTGCTGACATGAAGCCAGATTCTCTGTTACGGGACCTCTCTCCTCTGCCTGGGTGCCTGGGCCTAAATATCGGACAATGGACTGTTCCAGTGTTGGGTGACGTAAAGCATGATTCTCTGCTAGGACATGCAGACTTATTCTCTGCTGACATGAAGCCAGATTCTCTGTTACGGGACCTCTCTCCTCTGCCTGGTTGCCTGGGCCTAAATATCGGACAATGGACTGTTCCAGTGTTGGGTGACGTAAAGCATGATTCTCTGCTAGGACATGCAGACTGATTCTCTGCTGACATGAAGCCAGATTCTCTGTTACGGGACCTCTCTCCTCTGCCTGGGTGCCTGGGCCTAAATATCTGACAATGGACTGTTCCAGTGTTGGGTGACGTAAAGCATGATTCTCTGCTAGGACATGCAGACTGATTATCTGCTGACATGAAGCCAGATTCTCTGTTACGGGACCTCTCTCCTCTGCCTGGGTGCCTGGGCCTAAATATCTGACAATGGACTGTTCCAGTGTTGGGTGACGTAAAGCATGATTCTCTGCTAGGACATGCAGACTGATTCTCTGCTGACATGAAGCCAGATTCTCTGTTACGGGACCTCTCTCCTCTGCCTTGGTGCCTGGGCCTAAATATCTGACAATGGACTGTTCCAGTGTTGGGTGACGTAAAGCATGATTCTCTGCTATGACATGCAGACTGATTCTCTGCTGACATGAAGCCAGATTCTCTGTTACGGGACCTCTCTCCTCTGCCTGGGTGCCGGGGCCTAAATATATGACAATGGACTGTTACAGTGGTGGGTGACGTGAAGCCAGATTCTCTGCTATGGCATGAAGAGACTGATTCTCTGCTGACGTGAAGCCAGATTCTCTGCTATGGGACCTCTCTCCAATTGATATTGGTTAATTTTTATTTATTTTATTTTTATTTTAATTCATTTCCCTATCCACATTTGTTTGCAGGGGATTTACCTACATGTTGCTGCCTTTTGCAGCCCTCTAGCTCTTTCCTGGGCTGTTTTACAGCCTTTTTAGTGGCGAAAAGTTCGGGTCCCCATTGACTTCAATGAGGTTCGGGTTCGGGACGAAGTTCGGGTCGGGTTCGGATCCCGAACCCGAACATTTCCGGGAAGTTCGGCCGAACTTCTCGAACCCGAACATCCAGGTGTTGGCTCAACTCTAATTAGCTCTATTCAGTAAAGATGCATGTTACTGAATAAAAGATCTAATATTGATATCAGAGAGAATCTCTGATTGGAATATTCATTCCATAGTCATATCAGGCTTGATAATTTATAAGCTATGTAGCAATACTACCCGATATCCGAGATTGGTCATAGTTTGAGCAGAGCAAAGGTTCATATCTATCCTTATCACTAGAGTTCAGCGGACACCTGGATGTTCGGGTTCGACGGGTTCGGCCGAACGTCACAAAAAAGTTTGAGTTCGGGACCCGAACTTGACCCCAAACCCGAACCCGAACCCCATTGAAGTCAATGGGGACCCGAACTTTTGAGCACTAAAATGGCTGTAAAAATGTCATGAAAAGGGTTAGAGGGCTGCAAATGCCAGCAAAATGTGGTTAAGAGCATGGCAAGTGCTCTGAAAACAAAAGTGGATAGGGAAATGACTTTAAATAACATAAAATACGTAAAAATTTTTTATAATCTTGATCTAGGAGGACGAGGTCCATATGGAGTAGGAGATTGAGGAGACGTGGATGTGGCGGTGTAGGTGGAAGCGGCGGTGGAGGATAAGGAGGTAGCCTACACTGCGTTTTTTTTTTATTTTTTATTTTTTACTTTTTTTGTTTAAATTAGGGTACCTACACAGTTTTTTGGTTTTAAATGTATTTATATATTTTTAAATTAGGGTACACCCCAAAACATTGGGAAATATAACCTGTGATAACCCGCTCCAGTCGTGCTAAACACACATTCAGACAATATACTGGCTGCAGGGCAGGCCAGCACCTCCAAGGCGTAAAGGGCAATCTCAGGCCATGTGCCCAATTTGGAGACCCAGAAGTTGAAGGGGGCAGACCCGTCATTCAGTACGTGTAGGCATGTGAACACATACTGCTCCACCATGTCGCACGTCCCCGTGATGTCCACGATCCAATTGGATATCTTCTCTACCAACTCTCGATGTTCTTTTCTGCACCTACCATGGTGATCACGGGTGGCGGGGATTCAGGGTTCCAGGCCAGAGAGGGAGCCTGAGAAAGGGATACCACATCCAAGGGAGGTCAATGGATGAAATTAAATATAATCAAGCGGAAATGTAGGACAAAGTATTGAAGCATAAGCTTCCAAGTTAAGGAGGGGGCGCGCGGCAATTACCCACTCCTGACTCGGGGAGGTAGTGACGATAAATAACAATACAGGACTCTTAAAATGCCCTGTTATTAAAATGATTAATAAAAAATTATAGGGAATGTCACTGCGGTATTTTGGATTTGGAAACGTTAGCCAGGAGAGGCCCTGCTGCCGCTTTGTTGACTCTAGATAACTTCTGCCTGATCGCACGTCCCTGTGACGTCCACCATCCATTTGGATATCTTCTCTATCAACTTTCGATGTTCTTTTCTGAGCCGTTGATCGCGTTAATCGACGAATCAGGGTTCCACGCCGGAGAGGGAGCGTGAGAAAGAGAGACCACATCCAAGGTGGCGCGCATCAATTACAGAAGAATTTCAGAAATATTATTCTCTGTCACTTATGCATGGGATCCATGCTTGGTTCATTTTAATGAACGTGAGCTTGTCCCCATTGGCTGTGAACAGGCGGCTGAGCTTGTCTGTGATAACGCCCCCTGCCGGGCTAAACACACGTTCAGATAATGCACTGGCTGCAGGGCAGGTCAGCACCTCCAAGGCGTAAATGGCAAGCTCAGGCCATGTGCCCAATTTGGAGACCCAGAAGTTGAAAGGGGAAGACCCGTCATTCAGTACGTGTAGGCGTGTGCACACATACTGCTCCACCATGTTGCTGAAATGCTGCCTCCTGCTAAGACGTTCCATATCAGCTGGTGGTGCTGGTTGTTGTGGCGTGCTGACAAAGCTTTTCCACATTTCGGCCATGCTAACCCTGCCTTCTGAGGTGCTGGCGGTGCCCCAGCTGCGTTGGCGACCTCTTCCTCCTCCTCTGCCTTCGCCTTGTGCTTCCACTGTGCCCCCGCTGTCAGGTGGGAATGCCACCAACAGCGCGTCTACCAGCGTGCGCTTGTACTCGCGCATCTTATGATCACGCTCCAGTGAAGGAATTAAGGACGGTACGTTGTCCTTGTAACACCCAGTAATCAGCACAAGTTAGAATGTGGGCAACTCGGCGGTCGTTGCGGAGACACTGCAGCATGTAATCGCTCATGTGTGCCAGGCTGCCCAGAGGCAACGAAAAGCTGTCCTCTGTGGGAGGTATATCGTCTGTGTCCTCTGTATCCCCCCAGCCACGCACCAGTGATGGCCATGAGCTGGTCTGGGTGCCACCCTGCTGTGAACATGGTTCCTCCTCCTCCATCTCCTCATCCTCCACCTCGTCTTCCTCCAGAACTGTGCCCTAGCTGGACAATAGTGCACCTGGCGTTTGTGGGTGCAGGAACCCACCCTCGGAGCCACTCGTGAATGACTGGCCGGAAACCTTACGAAATGATCCCTCTTCCTTCTCCTCCTCCTGTGCCACATCCTCTTCCATCATCACCAGCAGCGTTTTTTCAAGGAGGCATAAAAGTGGGATAGTAACGCTGAGAACGACGTTATCGGCACTGGCCATGTTGGTGGAGTACTCGAAACAGAGCAACAAAGAACACAGGTCTCGCATGGAGGCCCAGTCATTGGTGGTGAAGTGGTGCTGTTCCGCAGAGCGACTCATCCGTGCGTGCTGCAGCTGAAAATCAACTATCGCCTGCTGCTGCTCGCACAGTCTGGCCAGCATGTGCAAGGTGGAGTTCCACCTTGTGGGCACGTCGCATATGAGGCGGTGAGCGGGAAGGCCGAAGTTACGCTGCATCGCTGACAGGCGAGCAGCAGCAGGGTGAGAACGCCGAAAGCGCGCACAGACGGCCCGCACTTTATGCAGCAGCTCTGACATATCGGGGTAATTTTTAAGGAATCTCTGCACCACCAAATTCAGCACATTTGCCAGGCAAGGGATGTGCGTCAAACTGGCTAGTCCCAGAGCTGCTACGAGATTTCGCCCATTATCGCACACCACCAGGCCGGGCTTGAGGCTCACTGGCACCAACCACTCATCGGTCTGTTGTTCAAGGCCCACCCACAGCTCCCGCGCGGTGTGGGGTTTGTCCCCCAAACAGATATGTTTTAAAACTGCCTGCTGTCGTTTACCCCTGGCTGTGCTGAAGTTGGTCGTGAAGGTGTTACGCTGACCGGATGAGGAGCCGGTAGAGAATGAGGAAGCGGAGTAGGAAGAGGAAGCAACAGGAGGCAAACTGAAGCGCCCTGCAATCCTCGGTGGTGGAAGGACATGCGCCAAACTGCTATCCGCCTCAGGCCCAGCCGCCACTGCATTTACCCAATGTGTTGTTATGGAGATATAATGGCCCTGACCGTGCTTACTGGTCCACGTATCCGTAGTGAGGTGCACCTTGCCACAGATGGCGTTGCGCAGTGCACACCTGATTTTGTCCCCCACTTGGTTGTGCAGGAAAGGGATGGCACACCTGGAAAAGTAGTGGCGACTGGGCATGACGTACTGTGGGACAGCCACCGCCATAAGGCTTTTAAAACTCTCTGTCTCCACCAGACGAAATGACAGCATTTCAAAGGACAGTAATTTTGAAATGCTGGCATTCAGGGCCAGAGATCGCGGGTGGGTAGGGGGGCACTTCCTCTTCTGCTCCAGTGTTTGGGAGATAGAGAGCTGAACGCTTCCGAGGGACATTGTGGAGATGCTTGGTGACCCAGGTGGTGGTGTTGCTGGCAGATCCTCTGTTTGCGGGGTGGCAGGTGGCACTGTCATTACAGAGGTGGATGAAGAGACCGAGACGGAAGCAGGAGGAGCCAGAGACCTTTCTTGGATTTTGAGGTGTCTACTCCACTGCAGCTCGTGCATTGCATTTAAATGCATGGTCACGCAGGTTGTGCTCAGGTTGAGAACGTTTATGCCTCGCTTCAGGCTCTGATTGCACAGCGTGCAAACCACTTGTGTCTTGTCGTCAGCACATTGTCTAAAGAACTGCCACGCCAGGGAACTCCTTAGAGCTTGCTTTGGTGTGCTCGGTCCCTTTCTGCGGTGGGCAGTAGCAGGCGTACTGTCTAGGGGACGGCCGCTCCACTTTTGTACCCTGCTCCCTCTTCTGCTGTAGTGGTGGCTCTGTGCGACCACCGCCTCTACCTCCGAACTGCACAGGTCACTTGCATGACCTTGATTCCATGTGGGGTCGAGGACCTCATTGTCCTCCACATCATCTTTCACCCAGTCTCCCCCCCTGCCCTCCTTGTCAGTCTGCACACTTTCGAAATCCCCAGCAGTTGGCACCTGTGTTTTGTCATCATCCGAGACATTCTGCGATGGTCCTCCCATGTACTCATTTTGAAACATAAGTGGTTGGGCATCAGTGCACTCAATCTCTTCCACTTCTGGGGCAGGGCTATGTGGATGGCCCTGGGAAACCCTGCTAGCAGAGTCATCAAAAAGCAGGAGAGACTGCTGCATGACTGATTTGCAAGGGGGTGAGGTGAAAGACTGATGGACATCGGCTGGAGGTGCCAACTCTGATCTTTCAGCAGGAGACTGGGTGGGAGACAACGTGACGGAACTGGAGGCACTGTCAGCAACCCAATCTACTATCGCCTGTACTTGTTCTGGCCTCACCATTCGTAGAGCCGCATTAGGCCCGACCAAATACCGCTGCAGGTTCTGTCGCCTAATCGCACCTGAGGAAGGGATTTCAGTTGTGCGTGTAGCTGGCACAGATCAACCACGTCCTCTCTCTGCAACAGGAGCTCCACCAGCAGCACCACGACCTGGGCCACGTCCCTTATTTGACGCTCTCCTCATATTTCTCAAATTTAGGATCTTGACCTAAATGGGTGTTTAATTAATAGCAGAATAGAATGACAATATGTAAAGGTTGTATCTCACACGTACAGATGCAGACTAGGCCACAATTAAAGATTTTTGCCCAAAATGGGTGTTTTATTAATAGAAGAATAGAACCACAGTATGTAAAGTGTGTATCTCACACGTACAGATCTAGACTAGGCCGCAATTTTACGTTTTTTGCACAAAATGGCTGTTTTTCAAATAACTGAATAAAACCACAGTATGTAAAGGGTGTATCTCACACGTACAGATGCAGACTAGGCCGCAATTTTACATTTTTTACACAAAATGGCTGTTTTTCATATAACAGAATATAACCACATATGTAAAGTGTGTATCTCACACGTACATATCCAGACTAGGACGCAATTTTACGGTTTTTGCACAAAATGGCTGTTTTTCAAATAACTGAATAGAACCACAGTATGTAAAGGGTGTATCTCACACGTACAGATGCAGACTAGGCCGCAATTAAAGTTTTTTGCCCAAAATGGGTGTTTGTTTAATAACAGAATATGACAGCAGTATATAACTGCAGCATACGGGTAGGTTACCCGACACTGCTAGAATGTAATGTGTGTTTCCCTTTAAGCCAGTTAGGCCTGGTGCAGGCAATCTTTATTCTAGCCAGCAGAGGGAGCCCTCCAGTTCAGTATAAATAGGCTAGGGCCTAGCCAGGAAGGGAGTTCAGAAGTTTCTAGAGCCTGAGGAAACTGAGAGAGAGACAGAGGCAAGTCAAGAAAAGCAAGAGGTACTCAAGACAACAGAGGAGGTACCTGATAGAGATAAAACCAAGGATATACGCCAGAGCTAGGGCATTGGACCTTGGAGAAGAGTTTCTATGTTCCAGGATCAGTCAGGAATAGAGTGCAAGCTGCCTGTACTGCAAGTCCTGTGTTTAACACTCTAAAGTCACCTTGCTATATATATATATATATATATATATATATATATATATATATTGCCTGCATCAACTGTATTGAAAATCAACTGTCTTCAAAGGAACTGTGCTTCCGTCAATGTCCCTATATGATGACTACTAAAGTTTGAATTCTGTTTTAACATCACGTGGTTCCTCAGTTATTCCTGCTATCAGCAAACGGCGTGCCACCGTTTAATTGGCACTGGCGTCACGAACATTTCTCATCATCACCTGCCCTTGCAGAGAGTCAGCCGTCTCAGGTTAGTGTCTATTGCACTACAACACCCAGGAACATTTCTAAACCTAACTTGAGTACGCTGCACCTCTCTTTTGTCGTCACGAACAGGATCCGCACGCTTTATAGTGCAAGAAGCGTGAACTTCGTGCCTTATACAGTTGCCCTGTGACCAAAGTGACAAATTGCCTGTTTTATTAAAGTGGACTTTGTGGACTGAAAAACATACCCAAAGTGTGCCTAAAACCTCTAAAAAGCGCTGTACAGTGTTGCGCTAGCAAGAGGAAGAAAATCGCCACACCGGAGTGTGGTTTTATGGACTTTTCAACAACCCTGCTTGCTGTCAGGGAATGGGGACCAAGATGGCCACCGGCCGCCTGGAGTAAAGTTTCCCGCGCTGCTGAGGACCTTCGTGGGCGGATCCCTGCAAAGACACAGAGAATCCCGCCCCTCGTCATCATCCCACCGCCGCGGCCCTGTTTCTTCTACGTCACCGCGTACTCTGGACGTCCGGAATCTCTCGAGACTTGGCCTGCGCAAGCCCGGCGATACCGGTAAGAACTTGTAACCGGAGGGAAGGGGATTGTTCCGGCCCCTTTAGTCACCAGCGGCCACATCGCAATAAGCTAACATGTCAGAACCGGGAGTTCCCGAGCAGCCGGCCCCGGGAGAGCTTGCGGCTCCTAATCATTCTATAGCCCCCAGCATGATGCCCTTTACCATGCCTTACTATTTCGGGGCCCCATGGTTTCCCCGCTATAAAGGAGAGACCCATACCCTAAGAGACTTTAAAGAAAAGTTGCTGGCATTATTCAAACCCCATAAATGCCGATCAGCAAATGGAAATCCTGCTAGCGCAACTGGAGGGAGCTGCCCGCAGGGAGGTATTATCCTGGCCTGCTACTGAGCGGAGTACTCTAGAACAGATATTCACCCGCCTCAGGGCCACTTTTGAAACTAGGACTGCCTCAGAGATAAAGATGCACTTCTTTGGCAAGAAACAGAAGTCCGGTGAGTCCCTCCGTGACTATGCCCTATCACTTCAGGAGGCTTTAGGGGCTGTAATTCAGATAGATCCCAAGGAGGCTGATAACCAGGACCAGACCCTGAGGGAACAATTTATCAACGGGGTGTCTAGTGAACAAATAAGGACCCAATTAAAGATGCTGTCCGCCCAGCACCCTAACAGTACCTTTCTGGACTTTAAAGAACTGGCGATAAAAATTCTGGGGTCAGCAGTATCTCCGGAGTTGAGCACCCCACCTGAGTCATCAGCCTGCAGGCCAAAACCGCTTATCACTAACCGAGCTGAGGCCGGCCAAGCTGTTCAAGTGTCAGCTACCGATAATATTGCCATGCTGACAGAGCAAGTAAATCACCTCACTAAAAGTCTAGAGAAAGTGTGCAGAAAAATAGAGGAATGGGAAAAACCCATAATGACAGAAGAAGAATTCCTGTCACCTCCTAGGCCGTTCCCACCTCCTTACCAAGAGACTCACCCCAGGGATCCTGGGAGGCGTAATAGAGATCGCAAGCGGCCCGTGTGTACATACTGCAAAAAGCTGGGACACACAGAATCCACGTGCTGGCAGTTAAACGGGCAACCCCTGAGGCTGAGGACCACCCCTCGGGAGGTAGAACACTAGGTCCAAAGGATCCAAATTGGATGCCACGGTATGTAGGATCCCATCCTAAAATCAACATAGAGATCAACGGGGTCTCCTTTGAAGCCCTATTAGACACTGGGTCTCAGGTCACTACTATTCAGCTGCCCGCCTTTGAAAGATTCTGGGACACCAACCAATTGACCCAGCCGCCTGAATCCTGGGTGGAGATTATCGCCAGCAATGGCAAACCAGTAAAGATTCATGGATACTGGGAACCCACCCTGCAGGTGGGAGAAGTAACCTTACCGCAACAGGGGGTGATAGTAGTACAGGCCGGCGACAGAGGAGGACATCCTGTCATTCTAGGCACCAATGTCTTCAAAAACTGTTATTCAGAAATACTTGCCGTATTACACCAGACTTTGCCCACTGCTTCCTCTGCATCCAAGAGGGTGATTCAAAAGACTATTACTGTGTTAAGTGCCCAGCAGAGGTTTGCTAATGGGAAAGGAGGAATTTGTACTGCCAGGATTAGTGATATTAAGCCTGTGACTTTGCCTCCTAATTCTCAAACTCTTTTATGGTGTCGTGCTGTCCTGGGAGTCCAAGGCCGAGATTATCCAGCCCTGGTAGAACCAATCCAGATGGAGGATTACCCTTATGTGAGAGCTGCCAAGTGCCTGGTGAACGTCTCCCAAGGTAAAGTACCTGTCCGTCTGATTAACCTGAGTGATCATCCTGTTGCGCTTACTAAGCATTGCCGTGTTGCCCAGCTGTCCCAGGTGTCCTTCCAAGACGTCATTCGTCTTCCAGTGACAGAAAAGCCGCCAGCTGCAGTCAGCGGACGTCCGTCGGTGACCCAGCCACAAGTGCCCTGGTGGGAAGAGCTCCATGTGGGGGACGAGACTACCCCCCAACAACAACAAGAAGGGATTATACAGCTTGTCAAAGAGTACCACCAGGCCTTCAGTAAGCATGCTACTGATTATGGAGAGGTGAGTGCCATACAACACACCATACCTACTGGCTCTCATCCTCCTATCAAGGAGAGATACAGACCTTTACCACCTACTTCATATCAGACTGTAAAAGAAATGATCCAAGAGATGAAAGACTCTAATGTAATCCGGGACAGCCGTAGTCCGTGGGCTGCACCCCTGGTCCTTGTAAAGAAGAAGGACGGTGGTATCCGTTTCTGTGTGGATTATAGGAAAATTAATCAAATAACCCACAAAGATGCATACCCACTGCCCCGCATTGAGGAGTCACTAACTGCTCTGGGCTCCTCTGCCTATTTCTCCACATTGGACTTGACCAGTGGCTACTGGCAAGTACCCATGGCCCCTGCAGATAGGGAAAAGACTGCTTTCACTACTCCCATGGGCCTGTTTGAATTCAATTGTATGCCGTTCGGGCTATGTAATGCCCCAGGAACTTTCCAGAGACTAATGGAGCGGTGTTTGGGTCACAAAAACTTCGAAACAGTGCTGCTGTATCTAGATGACGTCATTGTGTACTCAAAAACATATGAAGACCATCTGAAACATTTGGCAGAAGTATTTGAAATCCTTATCAAATATGGCTTGAAGGTAAAGCCATCCAAGTGTCACCTGCTCAAACCTGCAGTAAGATACCTGGGGCATGTGGTAAGCGGAGAGGGCGTGCAACCTGACCCTGATAAGTTAGCGGCTGTCCGTAATTGGCCGGTTCCTACTACCGTCAAGGAAGTAAGGGGTTTCTTTGGTTTTGCCGGCTACTATAGACGTTTTATCCCCCATTTTGCTCAAATAGCTGATCCTATCCAGGAGCTCTTGAGGGGGCAACCCAAGAAAAGTCCTAGAACTCCTGTGCCCATTGAGTGGAATGAGGAAAGAGAGATAGCGTTCCAATTGCTAAAAAAGAAACTGACCGAGCCTCCTGTGTTAGGTTATCCAGACTACAGCAAGCCCTTCCATCTGTATACTGATGCTAGCAAGCAAGGCCTGGGAGCTGTGTTAGCCCAGATCCAAGAGGGAAAAGAAAGAGTGATAGCTTATGCAAGCCGCTCCCTGAAAGGAGCTGAGAAAAATGACCAGAATTATAGTTCCTTCAAACTAGAGTTCCTGGCATTAGTGTGGGCAGTGACAGAAAAATTCAAGGATTATCTAGCCGCCACCCCGTTCATTGCATTCACTGACAATAACCCTCTGGCACATCTAAATACAGCTAAATTAGGGGCCTTGGAGCAGAGATGGGCCTCTCGCCTCGCCAACTATGATTTCTCTGTAAAATATTGTGCTGGACGTACTAATGATAATGCTGATGCTTTATCCAGGCTTCCCACAGAGACAGCTCCTGATGATGTGCGAGATGCTTGGGAAGATGTAGAGATGCCGGCTTTCTATAACAAATTTGCTCAACAGGATCAGGCTCGAGCTACCAATGACAGAGCTGCAGTTCCTTCACCCTCCAGTAGGCCTGAACCTAAAGAAGAAAGGTGGGTGAAACTACAGTCTGAAAGTAGAGTGCTGGGTGAGTTGTTGGACTTCATTACTAGTGGCAGAGCCCCTGAGAGGATTCGGCGTAAGAGTGCAGATCCTGAACTCATCAAACTGTGGAGACAGCGCCATCAACTCTTCATACAAAAGGGCCTATTGCTACGGAGAAGCCTAGACCCAGTGTCCAACGAGAGAGTACACCAGATTCTCATACCCCGACGAGATGCAGGTATGGTGTTGTTGATGTACCACTTTCAATCCGGTCACTTTGGGGTCCAAAAGACTGAGGCTAATATCCGCCAGCGGTTTTACTGGGTGGGCATGAGAGAAGACATGGAGAAGTGGTGTCGGGAGTGTATAGCCTGTGCCTTAAAACGAAGTGAGCACCATGATCAGAGGGCACCACTGAGACCCATTGTAAGTACCCGTCCTCTTGAACTTGTCGCCATCGACCATGTGAAACTGGAGCCTAGTCGCTCAGGGTATGCTTATGCCATGACTATTATTGACCATTTCACTAAGTTTGTTGTAGCGGTGCCTGTGAGAGACCAGACAGCCAAGACTACAGCCGAACTGTTCTGGAAGCACTTCCTCCTGCCCTACGGATGTCCAGAAAAGATCCTCACCGATCAAGGACCTGCTTTTGAGTCCCATCTGTTCCATGAACTGTGCCGCTTACACAACTGTAAGAAGATCCGGACAACGGCCTACCATCCTCAAGGTAATGGATTATGTTAAAAAATGAATCAGACCTTGATAGAGATGCTGAGGGCCGTACCTCCTGAAACCAGAGAAGATTGGCCTAATCTGTTGCCACAGCTCATGTTCACGTACAATCATACCATCCATTGTTCCACTGGGTATACCCCTTTTTACTTGATGTTTGGGCGCCAAGGGACATTGCCTGCTGATCACTCCTTGGACATACATGTACCTGATTGCATCAACCCATTACCTAATACCGACTGGGTTGCTGAGCACCAAAGGCGATTGAATACAGCCAAAGCCATTGTTCAGGAGCGGATGGACAATGTTAGGGACCGACAGCAGAGAGACTATGATCAGGCAGCCCATGCAGAACCCTTGACAATAGGGTCTGTGGTATGGTTAAAAAATAACCGCCGTACAAGTAAACTGGACAGTAAATGGGAGCAAAGTCCCTATGTTGTCACTGCAATCCCAAATGTTGGGACTCATACTTATGAGATCACCCGGGAAGGCAAGGGATCCCAAATTGTACACAGAAACCGGTTAAAGCTCTGCCTGGCACCAGAACCCAGTGCCGAGAGTTCTAGATCTGAATCCCCTGTGTCAGAGTCATCAATACAGCCCGAGGATCCTATGCAGGCTGTCAGTAATCTAAGGTATGACGCTGATCCCATGCATTGGCTTCTGACACCATGGTTGAACTTGCTGGTGCCTGCTCCGGCACCTACTGTATCTTCACCTCCAGAAGAGCCGGTTCAAGATGCCCCGGATCCAGTTCCCCCTCTAATGGATCTAGTTGTTCCTGTTGTTCCTGACCAAGGTCTCACTGATGGAGACCCTCTTGTTGCTCCTCTCTCTTCTACCTCGTTGCTAAGGGAGGAGGAGACCCCTGTGTTGAGAAGGTCCACCCGGATGACCAGGGGACGTCCGCCAGTCCGTTTAGGAGACTTTGACTATGCTGGTGGTGTCTCCTCCCGAGCAGTTGCTACTGGTAATACCTTGCTTGACATTTGTGCACAAGAATGGACTCCCCCACGTGAGCCCTTGCCTGTGATACACCAACAGGAAACCCCTGGGTAGTTCCGTTATTATACTGCCACCAAAGAAAATGGACTAACCTGGTTCACCCTAAGTCCGCTGTGCCAGGTCAGCGGCCGTGCCTAAGAAGCAAGAAGACGCCCCTTTTCCTTACGTCATTTGTTCATGAAGTTACCAATGTTATGTTTTCTGTGTGAAATAATTATTTATAATGGAATGCATATGTTATGTACCATGTTATGCCGGTTCAGGAAGGTGTGTGAGTACGAGGCCTTACTCACGTTAAAGTCTGGGGGTGTGCAGCATACGGGTAGGTTACCCGACACTGCTAGAATGTAATGTGTGTTTCCCTTTAAGCCAGTTAGGCCTGGTGCAGGCAATCTTTATTCCAGCCAGCAGAGGGAGCCCCCCAGTTCAGTATAAATAGGCTAGGGCCTAGCCAGGAAGGGAGTTCAGAAGTTTCTAGAGAGAGACAGAGGCAAGTCAAGAAAAGCAAGAGGTACTCAAGACAACAGAGGAGGTACTTGATAGAGATAAAACCAAGGATATACGCCAGAGCTAGGGCATTGGACCTTGGAGAAGAGTTTCTATGTTCCAAGATCAGTCAGGAATAGAGTGCAAGCTGCCTGTACTGCAAGTCCTGTGTTTAACACTCTAAAGTCACCTTGCTATATATATATATATTGCCTGCATCAACTGTATTGAAAATCAACTGTCTTCAAAGGAACTGCGCTTCCGTCAATGTCCCTATATGATGACTACTAAAGTTTGAATTCTGTTTTAACATCACGTGGTTCCTCAGTTATTCCTGCTATCAGCAAACGGCGTGCCACCGTTTAATTGGCACTGGCGTCACGAACATTTCTCATCATCACCTGCCCTTGCAGAGAGTCAGCCGTCTCAGGTGTGTGTCTATTGCACTACAACACCCAGGAACATTTCTAAACCTAACTTGAGTACGCTGCACAACCCTTGAATTTCACACGTGCTGATGGGTGTTTTAAAAACCCAGGCAATTATGACTGTATTTCTAGCTCAAATTGCACACTGACTAATCCTGCAAAGGCACCAAATGTTGTATATTGCCAATAAAGTGTTGTGTTTTTTTAAAATCAGATTATTAGTGCAGCATTTCAAGCTTGGATTTGAATGTCACTGGGCTCAGGGCAGGGTAAAAAGATTGTGCACTGCACCCACACAACTAAATCTATGTAGATCGCTGAGTTCAATTGGAGTTCAATCTGATAACAGATTCTGTCCTATTCTCTCCCTCACAGCAGCAGCATCCTCTCCCTACACTAAGAACAGCAGAGTGACTCCAGCTTATATAGAGGCTGGGTCACATGCTGCGCTGGCTAATCACAGCCATGCCATTAGAAGGCATGGCTGTGATGGCTTCTAAGGTCACACAGTTAAACGCTTGTTGATTGGCTGCTCTGCAGAAATCGCCGAACAACGAACCAGAACTTTTACTGAAATGTTCGGGTTCGGGGTCCAAAAATCCTAAAGTTCGGGTTCGCTCAACCCTACATACAACACTTTTACCACGTATAGATAAGGGAGAGAGAACTATAGGCTCAAACATAGGGTAAAATAACCTATAGGGTAGCCAGTAGAATATGTAAGCACATAGAAGGAGATAGTATGTACATATGTCCATAAACATGGTACCTGCCTCTCCCACTACAATGCAGTATACAACAGGGTAATTGACAAAAATATTACATAGACATAACATGGTCAAAAGTTTAGAAGTACCTAAACTTACTGTACTTGTAAAGAAGGAAAACAGATAAAAGCATATGAACTGATATGCGATATACATGAAAGCCAGTTACTCCACCAGCAAGTAGGAACTCCAGTAGGGCTCCACTTCTGCTATGTGGTTGGATTCATCCAGGAGCATGTGATAATATGTATTCCATAAAGAATTTCCTGGTGTGAGGTTTGTTTCTTACAGGCTTATCAGTGGAAGGCATCAGGTTCCTAGTGTCTTCAATCTGGTTAGGGCCTCTTTCATACTGACGTGTGTTATCCGTGGCCGTATTGCGGCCCGCAAATCGTGGGCCGCAATACACGGCCACAGTTCCGTGTGCATTCCGCATCACGGATGCGGACCCATTCACTTCAATGGGTCCGCAAATCCGCAATCGCGGAACAGCCGCACGGGACGGGACCCCGCGGAAGCACTACGGAGTGCTTCCGTGGGGTTACGTCCCGTACTTCCGTTCCACAAAAAGATAGGACATTTTCTATCTTTTAGCGGAACGGGCGGATCGCGGACCCATTAAAGTGGGCCATAAATAGCGGGCCGGCGATCGTGCATTGCGGGCCGCTATTTGCGGGCCGCAGAACAGGCATGAGTCACACACGTCAGTGTGAAAGAGGCCTAATGGTGTAACGGTTGCCACCTACTACTGTCTGTAACCCAAAGGGAACTGCACTCCTTGGCTGTTTTTCAAACAGCCTCTTTTACTCTAAAGTCTAACAAACATGAAACGGCATCTCTTGAGTTATGTTTAGGGCGGAGGGAGCAATATCACCATTGATAGTAGCATTATTGATAGGACAGATTTGGTTATTCCTTTTATCCTGAGGTTGTTCCTTCTGCCTCTATTGTCTTGATCATGTATATAGCTATATGGAGAGTTTATATGGGATTGACATTGTTGGAAGATTTGTGCATCAGAGTGCTCACTTAAGATTACTTCAGCATTCTTTCTTGCATCTCAACTCATTTCTTGCATCTCTAATCTGAAACCAATTTGTCTCACATCTTGGTTTATTTTATTTAGGTCTCTCACCAGAGGCTGCAAGGCTTCAGCGTTCTTTGTAGGAATGTACGAGAGATTGGCAGCTCATCATTAGCTTGAATGTCGTCATCATCACTTGATCATATGCCTGTTATTTCCTCATAACCATGATGATATCAGAATGAGGAACATACTGTAGTTGCTTTCTATAAATTCTCAAAAAAAAAAATCGGAGTAGGACCTGGTAGCGGGCAGAGATGTGTTTTGATCAAAAGAGTCTCAGATTTTATCATATCAGAGTGAGGGCTTAGTCCATATATAATGTTTTTATCTATTGTATGACTGCATTATTTTATGTGATTTTTGCCATGTACATAGACATATTTAGTTATCATATTGTGCAGTATGTTTTGTATTTTTATTCAGTGATTTTTAAAGTTTATGTTCTTGAACGAGTGGCACCTTCATGTGTGAATGCGCTCCTATTTTATCTTGGGTGTAGCATTCTTGTGCACTTTTTACCCCGCCTATCCCACAGGCGATGCACACAGAGGCAACCAGGAGCAGTACACTATATGTGCAGGGTCTGCTCTCCTGAACATAGATGCCCAACGGCATAGGTAGGTGTAGAGTAGGACCTGCCTGACGGAGACCACGCACAGATGCGTTTTGATCAAAATATATTGGATGAGAGTCTCAGATTTTATAATGTTTGCATCAATTGTATGAGTGCATTATTTTCTGTAATTTTTTTATTTTATAAATTGTGGGGACTCGCACTGGTAGACAGGATTAGCGGATGCAGTATAGAGGCAACAACAAGTTCTTTGTATCAAAGAGTTCAGTGTTTTATTCACACTTTAGGCAAGTGACAAAGCAAGCAGTCATATTCAAACAAAAAAGTTACCTTGCGGTGTTGGTGGTAATTCACACCATGCAGCAATTCTGCCTCAAAGAGTCCTTGCTCATAGCAGCACCAACCTGTTTTCACGCCAAACAGGTACGGAAGTTAGCACGGTTAACACACATGCTTTATGAGATGTGTTATCTAAACTAAATGTAACTAAATGCGTTAAGCAATTGCTTTTCAATGGCTTTTGTTTCAAGATAACACGATGAGTTAAGAAATTTGAGTTTAGAGTGTGTGTGTTACCCCTGCTACATCTGTAGCAAGCCTTAATTCCAGACACAAGCTTACCAGATCCCAACACAGAGACATGGCTTCTGAGCCCAGCTGCCTATTAAGGACAGCCAGGTGCTGCCAAAACCCGGAACGGCATTTAACCCCTTAAGGACCGGGCTCATTTTCACCTTAAGGACCAGGCCATTTTTTGGAAATCTGACCAGTGTCACTTTAAGTGCTAATAACTTTAAAACGCTTTGACTTATCCAGGCCGTTCTGAGATTGTTTTTTCGTCACATATTGTACTTCATGACACTGGTAAAATGAAGTCCAAAAATTTTTTTTTTTTGGACAAGAAAATACCTAATTTACCAAATATTTGGAAAAATTTGCAAATTTCAAAGTTTCAGTTTCTCTACTTCTGTAATACATAGTAATACCCAAAAAAATTGTGATGACTTTACATTCCCTATATGTCTACTTCATGCTTGAATTGTTTTGGGAATGATATTTTATTTTTTGGGGATGTTATAAGGCTTAGAAGTTTAAAAGCAAATCTTGAAATTTTTCCGAAATTTACAAAAACTCAATTTTTAGGGACCAGTTCATGTTTGAAGTCACTTTGCGAGGCTTACATAATAGAAACCACCCAAAAATGACCCCATCTAAGAAACTACACCCCTCAAGGTATTCAAAACTGATTTTACATACGTCGTTAACCCTTTAGGTGTTGCACAAGAGTTATTGGCAAATGGAGATGAAATTTGAGAATTTCATTTTTTTGCCTAATTTTCAATTTTAACCCATTTTTTCCACTAACAAAGCAAGGGTTAACAGCCAAACAAAACTGTATCTTTATTGCCCTGACTCTGCTGTTCACAGAAACACCCCATATGTGGCCGTAAACTACTGTATGGCCACACAGCGGGGCGTAGAGTGAAAGGTGCGCCGTTTGGTTTTTGGAGGGCTAATTTTGCTGGACTGTTTTTTTGACACCATGTCCCATTTGAAGCCCCCCTGATGCACCCCTAGAGTAGAAACTCCATAAAAGTGACCCCATATAAGAAACTACACCCCTCAAGGTATTTAAAACTGATTTTACAAACTTTGTTAACCCTTTAGGTGTTGCACAATATTTAATGGAAAATAGAGACACAATTTCAAAATTTCACATTTTTGGCAGATTTTCCATTTTAATATTTTTTTTCCAGTTACAAAGCAAGGGTTAACAGCCAAAAAAAACTCATTATTTATGGCCCTGATTCTGTAGTTTACAGAAACACCCCATATGTGGTCGTAAACCGCTGTACGGCCACACGGCATGGCGCAGAAGGAAAGGAACGCCATACGGTTTTTGGAAGGCAGGTTTTGCTGGACTGTTTTTTTTTACACCATGTCCCATTTGAAGCCCCCCTGATGCACCCCTAGAGTAGAAACTCCATAAAAGTGACCCCATCTAAGAAACTACACCCCTCAAGGTATTCAAAACAGATTTTACAAACTTTGTTAACCCTTTAGGTGTTGCACAAGATTTAATGGAAAATAGAGACACAATTTCAAAATTTCACATTTTTGGCAGATTTTCCATTTTAATATTTTTTTTCCAGTTACAAAGCAAGGGTTAACAGCCAAACAAAACTCAATATTTATGGCCCTAATTCTGTAGTTTACAGAAACACCCCATATGTGGTTGTAAACCGCTGTACGGGCACACGGCAGGGCGCAGAAGGAAAGGAACGCCATCCGGTTTTTGGAAGGCAGATTTTGCTGGACTGTTTTTTTTTACACCATGTCCCATTTGAAGCCCCCCCGATGCACCCCTAGAGTAGAAACTCCAAAAAAGTGACCCCATTTTAGAAACGGCAGGATAGGGTGGCAGTTTTGTTGGTACTAGTTTAGGGTACATATGATCATATGATTTTTGGTTGATCTATATTACACTTTTTGTGCGGCAAGGTAACAAGAAATAGCTTTATTGGCACGTTTTTTTTTTTGTTATTTACAACTTTCATCTGACAGGTTAGATCATGTGGTAATTAATCATGCGGTATAGAGCAGGTTGTCACGGACGCGGCGATGTATACAATTTTTTTTTATTTATGTAAGTTTTATACAATAACTTCATTTTTAAAACCAAAAAAATGTTTTAGTGTCTCCATAGTCTAAGAGCCATAGTTTTTTCAGTTTTTGGGCGATTATCTTGAGTAGGGTCTCATTTTTTGCGGGATGAGATGACGGTTTGATTGGTACTATTTTGGCGTACATGCGACTTTTTTGATCACTTTTATTACCTTTTTTGGGAAGTAAGGTGGGAAAAATTTCAATTTTCTCATAGTTTTTATTTTTTTATTTTTATGGCGTTCACCATGTGGGGAAAATAACATGACCGTTTTATAGATCAGGTCGTTACGGACGCGGCGATACCTAATATGTGTAGTTTATTTTATTTTTTTTATTTTTATTCAGTGATAAATGTTTTTTTTTTTTACTTTATTTTTTACATTTTTTTGACCCAGACCCACTTGGTTCTTGAAGATCCAGTGGGTCTGATGTCTGTATAATACAGTACAGTACAATATATATTGCACTGTACTGTATTTTACTTACACTGAACAGATCTATGCTTTTAGCACAGATCTGTTCAGCACCATGGACAGCAGGACGCCTGAGCAGGCGTCCTGTTGCCATGGGAACCTTCCCCGTCTGCCACAACTTTGCAGACGGGGAAGGGTAAGCACAGGGCTGAGGGGGGCTGTCGGGGGGCTCTCTCCCTCTCCATCGGGGGGCTGCAAAGGCACAGCAGCCCCCGGATGGAGAGGGAGGGAACTCCCTGACCGATGACAGTTAACTTTTTCCATACAGCGGTCCGTATGGACCGCGGTATGGAAAGGGTTAAACGGCTGACATCTGCACAGATGTCAGCCATTTATACCAGGGTGCCAGCAATGTGCTGGCACCCTGGTATACCCACTAGAAGCCATCGATCGTTCATGGGGAGGCGGGCGGGGGATCGCGATCCCGCCTGCCGCACCGACCGCCTCCCGCCACGCCCCCACCGCATGCGACACCCCCCCCCGCACCACCCGCCGGCATCAAATCGTGCAGGGGTGCAGGGGGGGGGGGGTGAAAAATATTGATTTTAGGCACTGTAAAGTTTCTGATCCCCGCGGTCAGGGACCGCGGGGATCAGAAACTGCAAAAAGCGCAGCAAACCGCAGGTCTGAATTGACCTGCGGTTTGCTGCGATCGCCGACACGGGGGGGTCACATGACCCCCCCTGGCGTTGTGACAGGATACCGGCTGAATGATTTCAGCCGGCATCCTGTTCAGATTAACCCCTGGGGCGCCAGAATGCCTATTTAAAGTTAGGACGTACCGGTATGTCCTTGGTCCTTAAGGACTCGGGAAATAGGGCGTACCGGTACGTCCTATGTCCTTAAGGGGTTAAAATCCGGTCCAGTATTTGACCTCACCTGGCTTTAAATCAGCCCAGCAGCACATGCTGGGAGATAAATACCTGTTTCCCCAGACCAAACCTCTCACTGTGTCACATACCCCCCCTTTGTTCAACCCTGAGGGGGTGAACACACGCCAGACAGTGTACGTGGGACAGGGCATCCGCATTTCCCTGTAACCGGCCTGCCCTTCGTTTCACCGAAAACGTAAAGTTTTGCAGGGAGAGAAACCATCGGGTGACCCGGGCATTTCTCTCCTTGGCCTGGCTCATCCACTTGAGAGGGTAGTGGTGAGTTTCCAGGCAGAATTTGGTCCATTGCTATTTGGTCAAACGGTACTTCGATAATCGAGTGAGGTACTAGGGGACTACAGAAATGTGGCTGGGGGCTAGTTATATGGCAGGTCGGGCAAGACTTACAAAACTCTTCCACTTCTTTGAATATGCTGGGCCAGTAAAACCACTGTAGAATACGATCCTAAGTTTTCTGCAGCCTCAGGTGAGCCCTGAGAACATTTTAGTGGGCTTTATCTAACACAAGCTTGCGATAAGCCTTGGGGACCACCAACTGCTCAATAGGATCACCCTGTAGTTGGTTTACCCGATACAACATATCCTGATGAACCACAAAACAGGGAAACACTGACTCTGCCCCAGGTTGTTGTGGTTCACCATCTACTATTTACACATTTTCCCAGGCGGAGGATAGGGTTGGGTCCCGACGTTCAGCGGTACCAAAATTATCCCCGGAGACATTGAGGTCTGCCAATTCAGGACCCGGCGGCAAGTCCTCCACGTCTCCCACCATCACACTTAGCGGGGTTGTCTCCCCCTCTTCCACCGAAGTGGTGGTCACCCCTACAGCTGGCCCTTCGGTCTCAGGTTCCCAAGGTTCTGGTCTCCCCCCTGAGCCGGGCCACTCTGCTAAGGTTACCCCTGTCTCATAGGTATCAGTCACTCTCATAGCAGGCCACAGTAACGGGAAGCCCGGGAAGTCTCTCATTATTATAAGTTCATAATGTAGATTTGTGGCGACAGCCACCTCGTGGATCTTTTTACCGGCCTCCACGGTTAGAGACACCAGGGCAGTGGGGTAGTCTTTTAAGTCTCTGTGGATGCACATCACCCCGACTTTCCGGCCAGTAAACTCAGTGGACCGCACCAGGGTAGCCCTTACTAGGGTCACCAGACTCCCTGAATCCAGCCGAGCTTCCGCCGGAGTGTCTCCCACTTCCACCTGGTACAAGTGATCTAGAGACACTGGGGTACCTGTTGCACACAGCCTCCTGGCATATAGCGACTGACTGTAGCCATAGTTAGCATCCATGTGCTCAACCCGATGGGTACAGTCAGCCCTTACATGGCCAGGCTCCTGACACCGCCAGCAGACTATCAGAGCCAGGTCCGCCGTGGGTACATCCCGGGAGGGTTTTATCGGCTCAAATCTCCGGGCCTGGGGTGGAGATTTCCGGGTATTGCCGACCCCCCTCCCGACAGAACCCTCCTTTAGATTCCTGGTAGCTTCATCGCGTTCCACCAGGTCCACCATCTCAAGGGCATTGCCAGGAGACAGCTGACTGTTCCAGTGCTGGAGAGGGTATGGCAAAGCCCTCCAGAACATATTGGCTATCCAGCATAGCCGGGGGAATCAGCACATCAGGCTGTAGCCACTTTTGCAAGAGGTGGAGTAAGTCATAATACTGGGTCCTAGACTGGGCCTAGACCAACACATTCCCCCCCAGTCTTGCCCAAATCTCACCCTTTACTTTTTGGTAGTCGGCCGCTTGATCATCCGGCAAGTCAAAATACACCCGCTGGGAATCGGATGCCAGGAATGGAACGACGACCTCAGCCCACTGGTCACGGGGTAGCTTTTCCCTGATGGCCACTTTCTCGTACATCGCCAGGTAGGTTTCAATGTCGTCTGCGGGGGTCATCTTAGACTGCGGTGGTCCGGGCATCGTAGACACTTGGGGTTGCTCCTGCTGTCTGCAAAGCCATCATGTATTGTAGCAGCAACTGGTTAGAATCCTGCTGCTGCTTATTAGCCTTGCATTGCTGCAGGTTTGTCTCTCGCTGCTGCAGATTAGCCTCCATGAGGACCTTCACAACAGCCTCCATTTTGTCGTGGTGCACTGGTTATAATACAGCTGGTTTAATGTACAACATACAACCGTGCCTGAAAAATGCAGAAACCAAAAATATCAGCGATCACGCCAGCCTCACTGCTGATGCATGCATCCTCCTCCAATTGTGGTGACTCGCTCTAGTAGACAGGATTAGCAGATGCAGTATAGAGGCAACAACAAGTTCTTTGGATCAACCAGTTCAGTGTTTTATTCACACTTAGGCCTCATGCACACGACCGTTGTGTGCCTCTGTGGCCGTTGTGCCGTTTTCCGTTTTTTTTCGGAAAATGCACAGTTTTGCAGCCGCATCCGTGATCCGTGTTTCCTGTCCGTCAAAAAAATATGACCTGTCCTATTTTTTTGACGGACAACGGTTCACGGACCCATTCAAGTCAATGGGTCCGTGAAAGAACACGGATGCACACAAGATTGGCATCCGCGTCCGTGATCCGTGGCCGTAGGTTACTTTCATACAGACGGATCCGAAGATCCATCTGCATAAAAGCTTTTTCAGAGATGAGTTTTCACTTCGTGAAAACTCATATCCGACAGTATATTCTAACACAGAGGCGTTCCCATAGTGATGGGGACGCTTCTAGTTAGAATATACTACGAACTGTGTACATGACTGCCCCCTGCTGCCTGGCAGCACCCGATCTCTTACAGGGGGCTGTGATCCGCACAATTAACCCCTCAGGTGCTGCACCTAAGGGGTTAATTGTGCATATCATAGCCCCCTATAAGAGATCAGGGGCTGCCAGGCAGCAGGGGGCAGACCCCCCTCCCTCCCCAGTTTGAATATCATTGGTGGCCAGTGTGCGGCCACCCCGCCCCCCTCCCTCTATTGTAATATCATTGGTGGCCAGTGTGCGGCCTCCGTCGCCCCCCCACCCTCCCTCTATTGTAATTTCATTGGTGGCCAGTGTGCGTCGGCCCCCCCTCCCTCCCTTTATTGTAATATCATTGGTGGCCAGCGTGCGCCCGCCCCTCCCTCTATTGTAATATCATTGGTGGTCAGTGTGCGGCCCCCCCCGGGCCCCCCTCTAGTGTATTAATATCACTGGTGGGCAGTGTGCGGCCTCCCCTTCCCCCCCCCCCCCCCGATCATTGGTGGCAGCGGGGATTCCGATCGGAGTCCCAGTTTAATCGCTCTGGGGCTCCGATCGGTAACCATGGCAACCAGGACGCTACTGCAGGCCTGGTTGCCATGGTTACTTAGCAATATTACAATATTGGAAGCATCATACTTACCTGCTGCGCTGTCTGTGACCGGCCGGGAGCTCCTCCTACTGGTAAGTGACAGATCATTAAGCAATGCGCCGCACAGACCTGTCACTTACCAGTAGGAGGAGCTCCCGGCCGGTCACAGACAGCGCAGCAGGTAAGTATGATGCTTCCAATATTGTAATATTGCTAAGTAACCATGGCAACCAGGCCTGCAGTAGCGTCCTGGTTGCCATGGTTACCGATCGGAGCCCCAGAGCGATTAAACTGGGACTCCGATCGGAATCTCCGCTGCCACCAATGATCGGGGGGGGAGAGGGGAGGCCGCACACTGGCCACCAATGATATTAATACAATAGAGGGGGGGCCGGGGGGGGCCGCACACTGACCACGAATGATATTACAATAGAGGGAGGGGGGGCCGCACGCTGGCCACCAATGATATTACAATAAAGGGAGGGAGGGGGGCCGACGGAGGCCGCACACTGGCCACCAATGAAAATACAATAGAGGGAGGGGGGGGGCGACGGAGGCCGCACACTGGCCACCAATGATATTACAATAAAGGGAGGGAGGGGGGGCCGACAGAGGCCGCACACTGGCCACCAATGATATTACAATAGAGGGGGGGCGGGGGGGGGGGCCGCACACTGGCCACCAATGATATTCAAACTGGGGAGGGAGGGGGGTCTGCCCCCTGCTGCCTGGCAGCCCCTGATCTCTTACAGGGGGCTATGATACGCACAATTAACCCCTTCAGGTGCGGCACCTGAAGGGTTAATTGTGCTGATCACAGCCCCCTGTAAAAGATCGGTTGCTGCCAGTCAGCAGGGGGCAGTAATGTACACAGTTCGTAGTATATTCTAACTAGAAGCGTCCCAATCACTATGGGAACGCCTCTGTGTTAGAATATACTGTCGGATCTGAGTTTCACGATGTAACTCAAATCGGATGGTATATTCTAACATAGAGGCGTTCCCATGGTGATGGGGACGCTTCAAGTTAAAATATACCATCGGATTGGAGAAAACTCAGATCCTATGGTATATTAACTTCTGAGATTTACATTGAAAGTCAATGGGGGACGGATCCGTTTGAAATTGCACCATATTGTGTCAACGTCAAACGGATCCGTCCCCATTGACTTGCATTGTAATTCAGGACGGATCCGTTTGGCTCCGCACGGCCAGGCGGACACCAAAAATTTTTTTCATGTCCGTGGATCCTCCAAAAATCAAGGAAGACCCACGGATGAAAAAACGGTCACGGATCACGGACCAACGGAACCCCGTTTTGCGGACCGTGAAAAAATACGGTCGTGTGCATGAGGCCTTAGGCAAGTGACAAAACAAGCAGTCATATTCAAACAAAGAGTCACCTTGCGGTGTTGGTAGTAATTCACACTATGCGGCAATTCTGCCTCAGAGTCCTTGCTCATAGCAACACCAACCTGTTTTCACGCCAAACAGGTAGCAAGCCTTCATCCAGACACAAGGCTCCCAGATCCCAACACAAAGACATGGCTTCTGAGCCCAGCTGCCTATTAGGCTGCGTTCACACGGGCGAGATTTCCGCGCGGGTGCAATGCGGTAGGTGAACGCATTGCACCCGCACTGAATCTGGACCCATTCATTTCAATGGGGCTGTTCAGATGAGCGATGATTTTCACGCATCACTTATGCGTTGCGTGAAAATCGCAGCATGCTCTATATTCTGCGTTTTTCACGCAACGCAGGCCCCATAGAAGTGAATGGGGTTGCGTGAAAATCGCATGCATCCGCAAGCAAGTGCGGATGCGGTGCGATTTTCACGCATGGTTGCTAGGTGACAGTCTATACACTGTATTATTTTCCCTTATAACATGGTTATAAGGGAAAATAATAGCATTCTGAATACAGAATGCATAGTAGGTGATCAATTGAGGGTTAAAAAATAAAAAAAATTAACTCACCTTCTCCTCTTGTTCGCGTAGTTCTCCCGGTCTTCAGTTCTTTAAAAAGATGAACTATGGTCTAAAGGACCTTTGGTGACGTCAGATCACATGCTCCAATCACATGGTACATCACCGCGGTGATGGACCATGTCATTGGAGCATGTGATCTGACGTCACCAAAGGTCCTTTAGCCCATAGTTCATCTTTTTAAAGAACTGAAGACCGGGAGAACTACGCGAACAAGAGGAGAAGGTGAGTTAATTTTTTTATTTTTTAACCCTCAATTGATCACCTACTATGCATTCTGTATTCAGAATGCTATTATTTTCCCTTATAACCATGTTATAAGGGAAAATAATAACATCTACACAACACCGAACCCAAACCTGAACTTCAGTGAAGAAGTTCGGGTCTGGGTACCACAGTCGGTTTTTTATCACGCGCGTGCAAAACACATTGCACCCGCGCGATAAAAACTGAACATCGGAACGCAATCGCAGTCAAAACTGACTGCAATTGCATTCCTACTCGCGCGGGTTTGCCGCAACACACCGGGACGCATCCGGAACTAATCCGGACACGCTCGTGTGAACCCAGCCTTAAGGATAACCAGGTGCTGCCAAAACCCTGACCGGCATTTAAAATCCCGTCCAGTATTTGACCTCACCTGGCTATAAATCAGCCCAGCAGCACATGCTGGGAGGAAAATACCTGTTTTTCCAGACCAAATTTCTCACTGTGTCACAAAATGTAGCCATGGACATCCGCATATTTAGTTATCATATTGTGCAGGATGTTTTGTATTTTTTTCTGCGATTTTTAAGATATATTCACAAATGAATAATAAAGGAAAGACACAACATAGATTCATAAGAATAGATGCCAGAGTCATAAGAATTGTCATTGAATATGAGTAGTTACTAAAACAGACCTGTCAGGAGAGGTTATGGGTCCTTTTTAAGATCAGGACAGGTTTATCTTGGTACTGCGAGCCACGGAATTAGAGTACTTTCACACTAGCGTTTTTCTTTTCCGGCGCTGAGTTCCGTCCTAGGGGCTCAAATCCGGAAAAGAACTGATCAGTTTTATCCCCATGCATTCTGAATGGAGAGTCAGTCCTTCAGGATGCATCAGGATGTCTTCAGTTCAGTCTTTTTGACTGATCAGGCTTTTCAGAAAAACGTAGCATGCAGTATTTTTACCTCCGGCCAAAAAGCCTGAACACTTTGACTGAACGCCGGATCAGGCCTTTTTCCCATTGACTTGCATTAACGCCGGATCTGGCACTGTGTGTTCAGTCAAACCGGATCCGGCTTTTGCATGTTAAACCCGAAAAATGTGAAAAAAAAAGTTAAAGTCCATAAATGGCGGATCCGTTTTTTCCAATGCATTTTTTCATTGTGATCAAAATCCTGATCAGGATTCAAATGTAATCCGTTTTCACACGTTTTTCCGGATCCGGCGGGCAGTTCCGGTGTCGGAATTGAACGCCGGATTAAAACAACGCTAGTGTGAAAGTAGCCTTACTAAGTTTAACAAGATCCTTCTTGACCAAATCTTGTAAGCAACCTCGTTCTGGAAATTCAGAATGAATTGTGTGTGAAGAATATTATACACTGAGCAAAAATATAAACGCAACACTTTTGGTTTTGCTCCCATTTTGCATGAGCTGAACTCAAAGATCTGAAACATTTTGTACCTACACAAAAGAACCATTACTCTCAAATATTGTTCACAAATCTGTCTAAATCTGTGTTAGTGAATAGTGAGCACTTCTCCTTTGCCCAGATAATCCATCCCACCTCACAGGTGCGGCATATCAAGGTGCTGATTAGACAGCATGAATATTGCACAGGTGTGCCTTAGACTTCCCACAATAAAAGACCACTCTGAAATGTGCACAGTTTTGCCTTACTGGGAAGGTGTCAGAAAACCAGTCAGTATCTGGTGTGGCCACCATTTGCCTCACGCAGTGCAACACATCTCCGTCGCATAGAGTTGATCAGGTTGTTGATTGTGGCCTGTGGAATGTTGGTCCACTCCTCTTCAATAGCTGTGCGAGGTTGCGGAATATTGTCAGGAACTGGAACACGCTGTCGTATACGCCGATCCAGAGCATCCCAAACATGCTCAATGGGTGACATGTCCGGTGAGTATGCTGGCCATGCAAGAACTGGGATGTTTTCAGCTTCCAGGAATTGTGTACAGATCCTTGCAATATGGGGCCGTGCATTATCATGCTGCAACATGAGGTGATGGTCGTGGATGAATGGCACAACAATGGGCCTCAGGATCTCGTCACAGTATCTCTGTACATTCAAAATGCCATCAATAAAATGCACCTATTTTCGTTGTCCATAACATACACCTGCACATACCATAACCCCATCGCCACCATGGGCCACTCGATCCACAACGTTGACGTCAGCAAACCGATCACCCACACGACGCCACACACACTGTCTACCATCTACCCTGAACAGTGAAAAACGAGACTCATCTGTGAACAGAACTTATCTCCAACGGGCCAGATGTCATTGAACGTGAGCATTTGTCCACTCAAGATGAACTGCAGTCAGGTCCAGACCCCGATGAGGACGACGAGAATGCAGATGAGCTTCCCTGAGACGGTTTCTGTGCAGAAATTCTTTGGTTAGGCAAACCGATTGTTGCTGCTGCTGTTCGGGTGGCTGGTCTCAGACGATCATAGAGGTGAACATGCTGGATGTGGAGGTCCTGGGCTGGTGTGGTTACACCTGGTCTGCAGTTGTGAGGCCGGTTGGATGTACTGCCAAATTCTCTGAAACGCCTTTTGAGATGGCTTATGGTAGAGAAATAAACATTCATTGCATGGGCAACAGCTCTGGTAGACATTCCTGCAGTCAGCATGCCAATTGCACGCTCCCTCAAACGTTGCGACATCTGTGGCATTGTGCTGTGTGATCAAATAGACAGTCTGGTTAGACTAAAAGTCAGAGATATCAAAATTCTTCTAATGCCACAGGGCAAAAGGCACTTCATAGTGCTGCGCCTGCCACATGCTGGCCTTTCATTATGTCTTTTCTCTGTTATTTATTTATTTATTTTTTAGGATTCTAATTGGTTTGTGATCTTATTTCATATATAGTTTTAGATATAGAAAAAAATATGTTTAATATTTCAGTAGTTTTATACTAGTACATATTAACTGTTTCTATTAGAATATCACTAGAAACCAATCAATGACACTACCACACTTGTAAGAACAAGAAATATGTATATTTTATTTAAATAAGAGCATTTAACAATGTTGAGGATAAATAGTACCTGGCCGCTTTAGACTTATAACATATCACCCAACCTGTAAACTGCTTAAAGGGGCTGACATATCCACAATTGTCTTAATATATGCATATATATATATATATACACAAAGTGGTGATGAATATGGCAGATACAAAGACAAGGAAGAGACCTCAGAATATATCCAGCCATGTCCTAGGTCACAGCTCTTGGAACAAAACTGATCAGTCCCCCAGTAAAATGTCCCCATGACTGATGTTCTTGTGATTGGAGATAAGTGGCAGAATGACAGATTATGACTTGAGATCTTCTTCCTACAGTTCTGTCTTCTTCTGCATCACATGCAGGTCTCGCCGTAGAGTAGTGTTCCTTATACTGGTAGGACTAGGAGTGTAAGAAGGGGAAATGTAAACCACACATGAAAAATCACATTTTAACAGAGTTTAAGAATCTGTGCTAGACTAATACAAATTGATGACAGATCACTAGGATATGTTATTAGTATATGATCAGGTTGGGTCTGAACTGTGACATCTTCATTCAAGTGAATGGGGATGAGCTGAAACTGAGATATAATAAGATATAAAGCAAGAGAAAGGACTGCAATGGACCACCAAAGCGAATTTTTATCTCGAATATCGCTACTTCGCTAATTCGCGAATATTTCGAATATAGTGCTATATATTTGTTATATCGAATATTCATCATTTTTTCCATCTAAACACATGATTCCTCCTTGCTTGTGGGCCAATGAGTCATTGGCCCACAAGCAACTTAAGCAGGGAGAAATCATGACTTTAGATGGAAAAAAATGACGAATATTGTAAAAAACTAATATATAGCACTATATTGAATATCGTGCTATATATTCGTATTTTAGAATAGTCGTCATTTTTTTCCATCTGAAGTGAACACTTAACACTATATTCTATAGTGCTATATATTAGTTTTTAACACACGCCTGAATTGATCACGTAATATTTGCATATTACTCGATCATTACCTTGCCGATTTTCGAGGGAAAAAAAGAGTGTGGAATATAACGAATATTCGAATTCGGGAATATTCGACGAATATTCTACAAAATATTCGCGAAATATTACAAATTCAAATATGACCCCTACCGCTCATCACTACTCCTGATCAATGGTGGTCCCAGTGTCCAGACCTGCATCATATTTATTGCATATCCTAGATATATGCCATTGATTAGTATTTACAGAGGCTTAGGCTTATTTGCTTTGGCTTTCACACACAGAAATAAAAGAAATGAGTCAGACACAGTATAAGGTGTAAAAAAATGTGATATTTATTATATGTATATCTATTATATGTGTGTGTATATGTTGTTACCTCCCATCACTCACGAAGAGTGTAGAGCGACACTCAGGACGGGAAAAACCCCCTGTGGAGGAAACCTGTGGGAAGCCATGGCCGCTGTACTGCCCTTCCTCCAGGCATACTAAGGGAGGTGACCGCTATACAAATGTGTGTAGTGCAGGTGTGTGTGACTTCCTCTAGTGTCTGCATGTGTCTACCTACAGTGATTGTGTCTGTCATTATGTGCTGGGATTGTGTGTGTAACGATGAGTGGATGTTCCTATATGAGTATGTTTCATGAGTATGTGACGTCTATGTGCATGTGTGTGACCAATAAAAGGATATATTGGTGGTCTTCATCCATCTGGTCTTGGAGATCTCTTCTTCGATGGTCTTGAAGTTGTTTTCTTCCATCTTGGCAGCAGTACAGCTTGGTAATAAATAGAGAAATAAAGAAAGTGGATGAAAATATTTATTCTAAGCACCAGAACATGAATATTACCAAACCCAAAGAGAGAAGTGATAGATGTGATACTACATGTAAAACAAGGAAACCAAGTGCCCAGCAAGCCATTTTAAATCTTTCAAAGAGCCCAAATCAGCCACTTTTCTTGGTCCCAGTTCCTCTCCTTGCACTCCCAGTTCCATCTCCTGTGCCATCGATGTCACTGATCCCCCTTCCCACTGCCTATGATGTCATTGAGCCGCTGTATCCACATTTTGTCTATGTGCAGACTATAAGTCTGCCTGCACTTGTGCATTACAGTACATACATCAGCCTCACAGTGTGTACAGGGCAA
This sequence comes from Bufo bufo, assembly GCF_905171765.1. Classification (NCBI taxonomy): domain Eukaryota; kingdom Metazoa; phylum Chordata; class Amphibia; order Anura; family Bufonidae; genus Bufo; species Bufo bufo. Next base: position 123,571,129 of record NC_053390.1, read on the forward strand.
ATGCCGCACTGCTAAGGTCTTCAAGTATGGTTTTAATGATGTTTAGTGCATACCAGTAATTTAACATTAATTATATATGTTAAATATACTGTAGGTGACAGAATCCATTTAAATCTCGTGTTCCACACCAGCCTTTTTCTTACCAGAGATGACTATGACTGTGAGGTTCCAGGTTCCTCCTCTGTGTCTGCCTGGCACATGATGTTTTCAGCCTCTTTCGCACATGGATGGACAAGGATGGTCTCACAGATGGGGCAGGATGGAGGGATGCTCCATGGGCCATAGATGGTGAACTCCGCCTCATTTCTCCTGAATGAGCGAACAGCCACACCATGATGGATCTGCCTCTCTCTTGTCCATGCCCAGTGCAGAGGGTCTTGTGCCATGATCTGCAATTAAAGAGTAGTAAATTAATATTATCTACAGACACTCTTCATCAAATACCAGAGTATTTTATTTTTACTAACCAGATCACAGGATTCCTTGTCCACCCAAGCCTTGAATCCCATCCGGAGGAACAGCAGGTTGCGTCGATGGAACAGTCGTTTCTTCTCCTTCATCAGGTACCAAGATCGTCCTAAGGCCCAAGGGTAGATCTCTTGTCGAAAACTGCCTTCTTCCTCCGCAAATTGGTTGGCTAAGAACCTGGCAGAAATAAATTATAAGGTATAAATTCATTAATATGGTGTGATCTGCACGTCACTTGGACATTCCTGTTACACTATGTATTTTAGTGTTCATTTTTATATTTTTTCAGCTGCATATATACAAATATCAGTTATAATAAAGGAAACTCACAGAGCTGGAAAGAAGTTCTTTCGATATTTGTCAGGATGTAGTCTTCCTCTCCTGAAGTAGATGAAGACCATTGCCAGGAGGTACTAGTGGGATGAGAAGGACAGTTAGAGATAGGTTGTAGATCCTTATAAACAACTAATATCTTATTATTTATGTGGTCAATATCTCCCTCTGACCACGAAGACAACAATGTATCAACACTGTAAGTTATAGATTGCATCATGTCTCATGCCGATCTCATTAGCATAAACCCCTTCTATAATCTGGAAGAGTTTATTTTCTATTCCTCAATATTACAGTATATTACCTTGTCTGAAATCCTCCTGCAGCTGTCCCTGGCCAGAAACAGCCTGATGTTTTCATCCTCTAGGAAGACAATAGAAATATCAGTATTTCAATGTTATCAATTCAGTCAACGGATTTACAATCTACAGAAGGGAAATACAGTAAAATTTTAGGAAATTAAAGTTTTTTCCAGGTTCCAGGATATAGCAGTTTGAATGGAGCAGGAAGCAAAGCTCTGTTCAAAGTGTTATCTCCATGCTAGGTTATGAGGCTAAGCTCCCATTGAAGTGAACGGGAGATGAGCTGCAGTAACCCGGCACGGCCACTACACATTGAGCGGAGCTCTATTCCCTGTCATTTAAAGTGCTTGTTCCAGAGCCAGAGACTGCAGAGAACTGATTTTATATAGTGGTACTTTAGATTAAATATTATGTGTGTAGTTGAGGAATATAGCTCAGTGTGATGATCTACTTGATGGAAGAGCATGGCCCATTTGTGATTATGTACATGATTGAGGAGGACAGCTCCACATGATTATGTACATGATGGAAGATGGCTCCATATGATTATGTACATGATTGAGGAGGACAGCTCCACATGATTATGTACATGATAGAGGAGGACGGCTTCATATGATTATGTACATGATAGAGGAGGATAGCTCCATGTGATTATGTACATGATAGAGGAGGACGGGTCCACATGATTATGTACATGATGGTGGAGGATAGCTCCATATGATTATGTACATGATGGAGGAGGACGGCTCCATATGATTATGTACATGACAGAGGAGGACGGCTCCATGTCATTATGTACATAATGGAGGAGGACGGCTCCATGTGATTATGTACATGATGGAGGAGGACAGCTCCATGTGATTATGTACATGATGGAAGAGGATGGCTCCATGTCATTATGTACATAATGGAGGAGGACGGCACCATGTGATTATGTACATGATAGAGGAGGATGCTCCATGTGATTATGTACATGATGGAGGAGGACAGCTCCATGTGATTATATACATGATAGAGGAGGACGGCTCCATGTCATTATGTACATTATAAAGGAGTACGGTGCCATATGATTATGTACATGATAGAGGAGGATGGCTCCATGTCATTATGTACATAATGGAGGAGGACGGCTCCATGTCATTATGTACATGATAGAGGAGGACGGCTCCATGTGGTTATGTACATGGTAGAGGAGGACGGCTCCATGTCATTATGTGCATTATAAAGGAGGACGGCTCCATATGATTATGTACATGATAGAGGAGGATGACTCCATATGATTATGTAAAAGATAGAGGAGGATAGCTGCATGTAATTATGTACATGATAGAGGAGGATGGCTCCATTTCATTATGTACATGATAGAGGAGGATGGCTCCATGTGATTATGTACATTATAGAGGAGGATAGCTCCATGTGATTATGTACATGATAGAGGAGGACGGCTCCATGTGATTATGTACATGATAGAGGAGGATGGCTCCATGTGATTATGTACATGATAGAGGAGGATAGCTCCATGTGATTATGTACATGATAGAGGAGGATAGCTCCATGTGATTATGTACATGATAGAGGAGGATAGCTCCATGTGATTATGTACATGATAGAGGAGGACGGCTCCACATGATTATGTACATGATAGAGGAGGACGGCTCCATGTGGTTATGTACATAATATAGTGCTGTGGATCAATGTGCTTATCTATATAATATGTGAGTGTAGATCCATGTGATTGTGTACATAATGGTGGCGTTCAGCTCCATGTGATTATGTTACTGTACACCCTATTTAACACTAGAAGCAATGGTTTGAACAATGAGCCTTACCAAGGAGACTGAAGAAAGCAGCCATGTCCTTTGGCTGCTGGGTCGGGTCATCCTTCCTTTTCTTTGCAGTCTCTTCTTGAGTGGCAGATAGTGAACTATAGGAGAAGTTTGGGATATTTCAGTATTACTAGTCCGATATTAAACCACTACAGACAAGTGTTACAAAAAAACAGCAACTATGAAATTTTATGAGGGTTTCTGGCAATTTTCAAAGCTTTAAATCAAATCAGCCTTGGTCATCTTTGAGAAACAGATGACAGAAATCTGTACCTATAAGACAGTATTCTTATAAAATTCTAATCTATATATTCTTAATAATATATTGCTAGCCTACAATTTTTAGAAAATGTAGACCATCTCTATACTGCATTATTTACTGCACCCATGGAAGCTGTATATGTGGGCTTCTGTTTTTTATTCCATTTGTCACTTAAAGGCAGGTCTATACTACAGCTGGTGATTGGCTGCGGTGGTCATATGCCATTGTCACCAGGAAGCAGAGACCTGGTAATGCTTATACATTAGCGGTGGGGGATCCACTTATTTAAACAGGATACTTAGCACCTTTAAAATGTTAGTTTTTTTTATTTATAAATACCCCTATAATCCTTATACCCAGGGTTGTAACTAGATGCCTATGGGCCCAGGGCAAGTTTTGGATTTGGTGTCTCTCAATGGTAGTTTCTAAGGTTGTAATAATGTCCTAGAGAGTGAACATACTCCCCTTTTGTGCTGCTCACAGCTATAGTGTTCTCCAAAATGGTAATAGTATCCAAAAAGCCCACACTAAAATAATGTCCTCTGACTCCCATAGATCCAACATTTATCTCCTATCCTGAGGATATCTCAGTCCAGGAAAATCCTTTAGGGTGCATTCATATGACCATATGCATTTTGATTTTCGCAAAACATGGATCTGCAAAAACTTCAGATGACATCATTGTTGCACCCATTTTGTTTTTGTTTTTTGCATGCCCATTGTAACAATGTCTACTCTTGCCCACAAAACGGTCAAGAATGGGACATTTTGCGGGGCTGCAGAACGGACATATGGATGGAGACAGTTGTCTGCCTTTATTGCCTCCCCTTTAAAATGTATGTCCCAGCACAGGTAACACAATGACTTCACTGCATTGCACCCCCTGGCCATGAAACTAACGTTATTGGAGTGCTCCCAACCTCTAATAGTCCACAGAGCTAAAGAAGGCTGTAACTTTGACATACTTTTCAACAGGGTATGTGTGAACAGGATGCAGATTCAGTTGAAAAAGGTGCTGGACACCAGTGAACACCACTCCCCTCTGGACCAGTCTCAGTCACACCCCCTGCGACTGCAATCGTTACACCACTGCCCATGCATCTTGTGATCCTTGAAATTTAGAAACCAACACGGAATAATGACATGGCTGTATAATACAGATAGATGAACAGGAATTATGCCATTTTGTAAATATATATATATATATATATATATATATATAATTGGTAAAGAGGTTTTCTCCGTAATTGACAGAATAGGTGATAAGTGTCTGATTGCTGTGGGTCCCACTGCAGGAACCTTCATTGATCACAATAAGAGGTGATTTTATCTCAAGACACGGAGGCTCCTATTGCTTTAACCCTTCCTTTACTGTACCACACAGCAGCAAAGAAAAAAGGAACATAACTACCAAAATGAGGTAATAGCCCCTCCCCATAGTCCCAGTATAAAGGGACCTCCCCCAACCAGATCTTCCTCTTTCTTTGCTGCTGCCACCTCAGCTAAATATTACTCTTATGCCTGTTCTGCAGGCTCTTGTGGTTTCTTTTGTCAAGCTAATTGCTTAATTTTGTGGGAGTGCTTATTCTCTGCCATCTTAACTGTCTGTTTCCCTACTTATGCTTAGGAAGTATTTACTGTTTTTCCTGTATCCTATCATTTTATATATATATATATATATATACAGTGGGGGAAATAATTATTTGACCCCTCACTGATTTTGTAAGTTTGTCCAATGACAAAGAAATGAAAAGTCTCAGAACAGTATCATTTCAATGGTAGGTTTATTGTAACAGTGGCAGATAGCACATCAAAAGGAAAATCGAAAAAATAACTTTAAATAAAAGATAGCAACTGATTTGCATTTCATTGAGTGAAATAAGTATTTGAACCCTCTAACAAAAAAAGACTTAATACTTGGTGGAAAAACCCTTGTTTGCAAGCACAGAGGTCAAACGTTTCTTGTAATTGATGACCAAGTTTGCGCACATTTTAGGAGAAATGTTGGTCCACTCCTCTTTGCAGATCATCTCTAAATCCCTAAGGTTTCGAGGCTGTCTCTGTGCAACTCTGAGCTTGAGCTCCCTCCATAGGTTTTCGATTGGATTAAGGTCCGGAGACTGACTAGGCCACTCCATGACCTTAATGTGCTTCTTCTTGAGCCACTCCTTTGTTGCCTTTGCTGTATGTTTTGGGTCATTGTCGTGCTGGAACACCCATCCACGACCCATGTTCAGTTTCCTGGCAGAGGGAAGGAGGTTGTCGCTCAGGATTTCACGATACATGGCTCCGTCCATTTTCCCGTTTATGCGAATAAGTTGTCCTCTGCCCTTAGCAGAAAAACACCCCCAAAGCAAAATGTTTCCACCCCCATGCTTGACGGTGGGGACGGTGTTTTGGGGGTCATAGGCAGCATTTTTCTTCCTCCAAACACAGCGAGTTGAGTTAATGCCAAAGAGCTCTATTTTGGTCTCATCAGACCACAGCACCTTCTCCCAGTCACTCTCTGAATCATTCAGGTGTTCATTGGCAAACTTCAGACGGGCCTGCACATGTGCCTTCCTGAGCAGGGGGACCTTGCGAGCCCTGCAGGATTTTAATCCATTGCGGTGTAATGTGTTTCCAATGGTTTTCTTGGTGACTGTGGTCCCTGCTAATTTGAGGTCATTAACTAACTCCTCCCGTGTAGTTCTAGGATGCTTTTTCACCTTTCTCAGAACCATTGACACCCCACGAGGTGAGATCTTGCGTGGAGCCCCAGAGCGAGGTCGATTGATGGTCATTTTGTGCTCCTTCCATTTTCGAACAATCGCACCAACAGTTGTCACCTTCTCTCCCAGCTTCTTGCTAATGGTTTTGTAGCCCATTCCAGCCTTGTGCAGGTCTACAATTTTGTCTCTGACATCCTTGGACAGCTCTTTGGTCTTTCCCATGTTGGAGAGTTTGGAGTCTGCTTGATTGATTGATTCTGTGGACAGGTGTCTTTTATACAGGTGACTAGTTAAGACAGGTGTCCTTAATGAGGGTGACTAATTGAGTAGAAGTGTCTAACCACTCTGTGGGAGCCAGAACTCTTAATGGTTGGTAGGGGTTCAAATACTTATTTCACTCAATGAAATGCAAATCAGTTGCTATCTTTTATTTAAAGTTATTTTTTCGATTTTCCTTTTGATGTGCTATCTGCCACTGTTACAATAAACCTACCATTGAAATGATACTGTTCTGAGACTTTTCATTTCTTTGTCATTGGACAAACTTACAAAATCAGTGAGGGGTCAAATAATTATTTCCCCCACTGTATATATATATATTTATTTTTATTTTTTTCTGCTTTCTGCGCTGTCCCCTGCTATACCGTGGGGGGTATTCTGCCTGACGTCCTTTCGGTCTGTGCCTCCCACCGCCGCCTGCCGGGGTTTTTTCTTACAGGTGTTCGTACTCACTCACCCTGCCTCTCGGGATGACAGCGTCCGCTTCGGCGCCATTGCCTCTCCGGCGCTTCTTCTCCCTGTTCGGCTCTGCGCCCGAGATCTCGCAGCTTTTCGCGGGATCTTGGACGCCATCTTAGTTCAGCGCTGCCGTCCTTTTGCCGCCGTCTCTTCAAACCGGGCGTCCGAAATTTCACGAGATTTTGGACGCCATCTTTTCACCGCATCAGCCGCACCACTGAGAGTGTATTCAGCGAGCGGCCCCTGCACTGCACAGTCGTATCTCCTCAGCTCCCGGTCCTTTCTTAGTTTGGGGTGACTAACCCCTGTTCGGTATACACCATCATGTCCTCTGCGCCCCCCCATAGGCCCTTTACACCGGCTCTAGTGATGCAGGAATATCCTGCTCAAGAGACCAACCCCACTCCTTCTAGGCAGGTGGTCATGCCTGCATCTGTGGGAATATTACCTGTCTCTTCTGAGGCACAGGATCTGGCCCTTCAGCAGTCAATCTCCAATGCTATCATGACTGCCATGGGCTCCATGTCCTCGGTGCTGACACATTCCATATCCTAAGTGCTTATTGCCAACCCGTCCACTAGCCAGGGCTCCAATCCACCTCCGTTGCCGGTCCCAGATGCCTCCAGAATTAACAGCATTGATGGCATTGTCCCATTCCATGATGGCGCGCCTAGGTCATGCAAACGAGCCTGTCCGCGCCAGGCAGAACGTGCACGGAATTGGAAATCGTCTCGGTCGCAGCCCGAGGCTGATTCTGACTCATGTGTAGAGTCTGAGGAGGAGGGTATGGATTTGGCAGCTGACCTGGTTGCGTCAGGTTCTGATGTCCCTCGGTCGCTATGGCCTGGTACTTCCAAGTCGGCAACGACTTTGACTTCACCCGTACCCCTTATGGACCCAGCGGGTCAGCCTTTGTTTGATCCAGACTTCTTCCACCACCCTAGGTCCGCGGAATGGCTTCCGGCCAGTTATCTAGAGCCCATAGTCCGTAAGCATCTTAGCAAAGAGACACGGAATACGCTACGTGCCGAGTGCCCACGACCGGGTATCCCGAATAAGGTCTGTGAGAGGCCTGTGGTGGACCCTAAGATGGTCCAGTTTTTATCTAAATCGGGTTTTAGTCCCCGTAGAGGTCTGGATTCGGCCCTACGAGCCTGCCAAGACAAATTGCTGGATATCTTGGGGCCACTAGCAAAAATCTTCGATCTGGCAGAGTCTGCCAAGACAGAAGGATGACAGATCGACCCGGAGGAACTCCGAGGTTGGGTCCAAAGAGCCATTTGCATGGCAGGAAATGCAAACACATCGCTTCCCATTGAGCGGCGCAAGGCCATTTTGATTAAAATAGAGCCAAAACTAGCCAATATGGCCCTGACTGAATCGGGAAAGAAGGCCCAGGGGTTTCTCTTCGGAGACCCATTTATAAAAGACCTCTGGAAATTTGTAGGAACCTTCAGCACCCTAGATAAAGCTCAAGCGTCCATGCGCAGCGTCTTCCACGGTAGAGTCTCCTCCAGGGCAGGCAGTGCAAGGGGCCGTCTGTCCGGCCGGTCATCCTTTCAGACCCGGGGTTCGGGTCGAGGCTCCTCCTCCTACCGGACTTCAGGTCAGGATCCAAGGCACCAGCCATCCTTCTTCCCATCCTGTGGTGTTCCAGGAAGAGCGAGAGCCTACAGAGAAACCCCAAATCTCAGGCGTCCCTTTGAGTCTTCAACCTCATCCCCTTTCCTCAGCCAGTTGTCTAGGGGGCAGACTCCAGCTTTTTTCTCATGTCAGAGCCACCATCACCACCGACCCCTGGGTTTTAGCCACGGTTCGGGGCTTTCACATAGACCTCGTGGATGTTCCTTTAGTCATTCCCCCTCCGCACCCCATGATCTGGTCCTAATCGGCGCGATCCCTCATAGACACGGAATTGGAGGCTTTATACCAAAAGGGAGCCGTGGAGCGGGCTCCTCATGCTCACGGAGGTGTAATCAGCAACATATTTCTAGTCGAAAAGAAAGGGGGTCAACAGCGACCTGTCATCAACCTCAAGGCTCTGAATGCTTTCATCAGGTACCGCCATTTCAAAATGGACGGCATCCACTTTCTCAGGGACATGCTTCTGCCAGACGATTGGATGGTGAAGTTGGAACTCAAAGATGCGTACCTAACGGTCCCAATCGCATCCTCATCCAGGGATCTGCTCCAGTTTCACTGGAAGAGGAGCATTTGCGCTTCACGTGCCTTCAATTCGGCCTGTCCTCTGGTGCTTTACCAAGCTCATGTGCCCAGTAGTGGCGTGGCTCCGCAGCCGAGGTGTCAGACTCATAATTTACCTGGACGACATTCTGATCATGTCCAGGGATTGTTCCACCCTTCTGGTCCATCTGCAGATGTCTATGACCCTCCTGTCCGACTTAGGTTTCATCATCAACCACGAGAAGTCGTGCCTAACCCCGTCCAGAACCATGGAATTTCTAGGCTTCATGGTAGATTCATCATCAATGACGCTCAGTCTCCCTTCAGCGAAGGTACGGCGATTCGCAAGGAGTTGCGCCACACTCTGGCACTGCCCCAAGTATCTCTCCTTCATCTAGCTTGAGTGATAGGTCTTTTATCTTCATCTATTCAGGCGATCTTCCCGGCACCTCTGCATTATAGCGCCCTCCAGCGTCTCAAGATCGCCCACCTGCAGGCGGGAGCGTCGTATGCGGACCTGATCTCGCTGGATCCGGAGACCCGAGACGAGCTAACATGGTGGATCGGCAACCTCTCCGCATGGAACGGCAGGGCGATCGTCGGTCCCCAACCGGATTTGATTGTGGAGTCGGATGCCAGTCTTCATGGCTGGGGGACCCACTGCGAGGGAGTATCCACTGGAGGCCCATGGTCGACGGACGAGTCGCACCTACGCATCAATGCCCTGGAGCTCCTGGCAGGTTCCTTCGCGATTCGCAGGGCATGCATCCGTCTCCGAATGGACAATATCTCGGCGGCCCGCTACATCAATTTCATGGGGGGCACCCACTCCACCATGCTGACCCACTTGGCGAAAGAGTTCTGGGATTATTGTCTGGCCGACAACGTCTCTGTGGTGGCGGAGTACCTTCCGGGACTCCACAACACCCTCGCTGACTGGAGCTCACGTTACATTTCCGATGCTAGCGATTGGAGGTTAGACGTGACGGTGTTCTCCACCATCTCATCACATTGGGGGCCGTTCTCCATCGACCTTTTTGCGTCCCGCTGGAACGCTCAGCTTCCCAGATATTTCAGTTGGAGGCCGGACCCAGCCGCGGAGGCGGTGGACGCTTTTCTTCAGCAGTGGTTTGGTGCCCTGATGTATGCCTTCCCGCCGTTCTCTCTGATTCCTCGAGTTCTGGCCAACGTCCGTCACCAAGCATCAGAGCTCACCCTAATATTATCCTTTCGGGTAGGCTGAGTCCATTAACCCCTAAGAAGAGGTTGTTTTCCATCCTACTCACGAATCTCGTTGCAGTTGGTGTTGGCAGCCGGCCAGTTGTTTATCTTGCCAGATCAGTTGGGTTTTCCAAGTTGGTTCGTCATCCATTGAAGTTGGTTCCTCCTCCAGTTGACAGCTGTTTTGGTTCCGTTGATGATGGTGTCAAGTCGACAAAGAAAGAGGAAGATCTGGTTGGGGGAGGTCCCTTTATACTAGGGCTATGGGGAGGGGCTATTACCTCATTTTGGTAGTTATGTTCCTTTTTTCTTTGCTGCTGTGTGGTACAGTAAAGCAAGGGTTAAAGCAATACTCGCCTCCGTGTCTTTCATAAAATCATGACTTTACGTCATAAACTAGGAAAATCATGCAATTGTCTGCCCCACGGGTTGTATCTTAGAGATTGGGGGCATATCACTAGGATATGCCCCCAATGTGTCATAGGAGCAGGTCCCAGAAATGAAACCCGCACCTATCCTTAGAACTGAAACCACAAAATAAAGGAGGGTGCACAGCCACCCTCCATTAATTTATATGGGAGTACCTAAAATAACTGAGCGCTGGCTCGGCTATTTCTATAAGCCTCATAGAAATGAATGGTGTTATGACAGCGTTTGGGCAGTATATTGCCCATTTATTTCAATGGGACTTCTGAAAATAGAGAATCAAGGACAGGTATGCATGCGTGGTGTACCCTCTGTCACTTTGCAGGCTCTATTGGACCCGCACCTATTAAAGATTGGGGTTGTATCCTAGCGATATGCTCCCAATGTCCAAAACGAGTTAACGCAATTAAGTGTATGGGACTGATGGGGATAGTCCAGTCCACTGGTGGATAGGTGAGAAGTGTTGATTCTAAGAAAACCCCTTTAACTGTATGTTAGAGGTCCCATGGCACTTGGAAGTCACCTGACAGATGCCATATCGTGTTCATCTCTTCTATTGATGAGCTTCACTGGACTGATACATGTGCTGTACCATTAGACTGCGCAGAGACAGGAGTCTACAGAACCGCAGTGGTATAATAGAGGCATGTGTGCAGTATTATAAACTCAGATTTATTACAATACAGTATGGTTTTATATTTAATAATTAAATACATTCTAGAACAGCCCATTAAAATGTTATACAAAAAGTTTAATATTTGCTTCACCCCTGATAGTTGAAAGGGGTTTTCACTACTGGACAGGGGCATTCAGAACACTTAATATGAACCCCACCCAAATTTCAAGATCTCGTGCATCAAACACTCCAAAGAAATATAAAATACAAAGCTCAACAAATTTTATTCAATGGGAGAAATTTTTATTAAAAGATTGTAATAAACGACTTTACTTTATAAATATGGGGGTCATTTATCAAACTGGTGTAAAGTAGAACCGGCTTAGTTGCCCATAGCAACCAATCTCATTCCTCCTTTCATTTTCCAAAGGAACTGTCCAAAATAAAAGGTGGACTCTGTGGGCAACTAAGTCAGTTCTACTTTACACCAGTTTGATAAATGACCCCCATGGTGCCTATTCTGAACACCATATTTCTCAATATATTTACACCAAACTGACCTCAATACATTGATAAATCTCCTACTTCTCTTTACATAGTGTATTATGAAAGTGGCTGCCTGAAGCCACCACTAGGGGGGGCTCAGTACATAAGACTTTATTTGCACTCTGAGCTCCCCCTATTGGTGGCTGTAGGAAAATACACTGAATCTATGTCAGAAATGGGACAAGCAGTTCTCATAGTCGTGGTCTGCTTCTCTGGTAGTCATATCACTGCCACTGGACTTCTCTTCTTAGTGATCACTGTCAACTATATAACCCTAATAACACCAATTTAATGTTATTACTGTGAAATCTGCCCCTTACTAAACAGAAGCTCACATGGTGAATAACTGATCATTGTAGGTATATCTTTTCTAACCCCAGATGTTATTGGCAGGGAAACCTTGTCTGGCCATACATTTCCCTCACATCATTATATGCCGGTGATTCAGATGAATGGCCAACCATGTAATATATGGACAGAGCGGCCTCAGTTCTGGAGCACAGAAGGGAGCACCAAGCACCCCCTCTATGATGTCCATATGTCCTTTAAAGGGATTGTCCTCTTCATCTCAACCCACCCTAGTGATAGGCTTCATGTCAGTGAATGGCAGACCATGTAATGCATTGTTATACTTACCTCTCTGCCTCATAAAGATGGATGAGCTCTCTCTTCCTCTTCCTGATGTTACTTCCTCCTCCTTCTGGGAATCTTACATTAGAGAAAGAAATATTAACACTAATACATGTGAGGATATGATACCTTCAGAAGAAGATATTTATCATGCTAAATCCACCACTAACTGACTCTGAACACCTTAAAGGGAACCTGTCACCTCCAACAAACATCCCAAGCCGGCAGCAGTACCTTCGAGTGGCCAGCAGCATGCTTGTAATGATCATTTTCTTCCTGCAGGCAGATGAAGCAAAAGCTGTAAAAACGTTCTTTGATCCCCTGCCGGCGCACTTCTCTAGTCAGGCTTGAAGTCACGGAGGCAGCGGCCTACTTGCTTGAAGTCACGGTACCCACGCCCCCTTCCCTGCCCCTTCGCTGTGACTGACAGCTGGCAGTTCGGCAAAGCCATCCGAACTGACATGCATGAGCGCTGTCAATCACAGCGAAGGGGCATGGAAGGGGCCGTGGTAACCGTGACTTCAACCAAGTAGGCCGCTGCCTCCGTCACTTCAAGCCTGACTAGAGAAGTGCGCCGGCAGGGGATTAAAGAACGTTTTTACAGCTTTTGCTTCATCTGCCTGCAGGAAGAAAATGATCATTACAAGCATGCTGCTGGCCACTCTGAGGTACTGCTGCCGGCTTGGGATGTTTGTTGGAGGTGACAGGTTCCCTTTAATATCTTAAACTATACATAATATATTCTACTAAACTGTGGACTTTATGTGACAAAAATGCAAGTAAATGCCGTTCTCCTAATAAGTCTTCTATGGCGCCCATCAGTGTAAATAGGGGATATGTATAGGGATTATTCAGCTAGGACACACACTTTCTAGGTTTCTCGTCCAGTATAAGTAAATTGCAGGTGTCTATGTGATAAGATGTACCCGTCAGGTATGGGCCCTGGCATTATATGTACAGTACGTGTCCTGCCCCTCCCTGAATAGTAAGGAGCATGGCTTACCTGGAGCTCATGTTGAGTCTTCTAAACAGAAGAGAAGAAATAGAGAAAATGTTAATAAAAATCCATCATTTAAATATCATACAGACATAATTACCCAGGTTTTCCCCTATTTTGGCTATTTTGGTGAAACCAGGGATCAATCTCAGCTTCCCACTAATACAGAGTGAGCAGCTGTCACTGGTGGGGGGGACACAAGTCAGTAATTCCATCCATCAGATTTAGGTATTTTACCTCTCTTGACTCACAATTAGAGATGAATCTCCCAACGCGCTGATGTAGATCCGGATCGCAGTCGAAAACAAAATCCAGAAATCTCTTCAAAAGCGAAGAAATGAGCCGGTCCTTTCTCTATAAAGAGCAATCGCAGACTGGCACCAACTGACTTTTTTTTTTTCTATTTCAAATCAAATCCTGCATTTCTATTGGCCGATGCTTGTTGTTGTTGTTGTTGTTTATGGCACTTGCCATGACGATTCATACAGCATCAAATTTAACCCCTTAATAACACAAGTATATAGCGCTTAATGACCACAGCCATTTACATAGTTCTGCAATGCCACATATAATGCCATAAATCTTCATATTTTATGTATCCATGTGAATTTCACCCTGTTTGTTGGGCATAAATATGGCAGTATTTAGAGTTAGTGCATTTTTTATACTTATGGAAAAATTTAATTTTCAGAATTGAATCTAAAATAAAATTGAAATAAAGGTATAACTTTATGAAGAAAAGATAAAAAAAAATTCAAAGTAAACCAACCAGTAGTTGGTATAGTGTTTGACAAAAGTGTCTATCCTGCACCAGATTAAGGTCGCATTTACACACCCATGTGACGGCTGTTTCCGTTTTGCAGACCGCAAACTACGGATCCGCAAAACATGTGCATCGGCCATATGCACCCCATATCGCAGTGCGGACCCATTGACTTCAAGGCGTCCACAATCTGTGGCCAAAGATAGGAAATATCAAATCTTTTGTGGCGCAGAGGTGTAGTACCCAAGACCTGGGGTGGTTCTACAATGTTGTATATAGTTGTGTATTATTTGATATTGTAATTTTATGTATTTTGTATTGTATTATATAGCCGTTGTTACCAGTAGGGAATGGATGGCAAAGGTTAACAAGGAACAGGGCTAACCACCCTAATCCTCTCCTCTTGCATCCTGCCAGGAGGGGGAGTTCATGTGTAGCTAAGGAGGAGTGAGGAAGAACAAGTGAGAGCTCCTGCTCCTGTTATATTTTCTCAAGAATGATCACTTCTGCCTCAAGTGAAGATTCGAGAAGTTTGATAGCAGCATGAACTGCTGTAACCAGCGTCTCTAGACACTGCTACAAGTTGAGGGGCTACAGCAAAGGCAACCATCATCCAGAACGTTACTAGGCCATTATGACCTGAGTGCTAAATTGCCGCCATTGAAGCTGCCTCTATAATCCTTACTGGTGCCAGAGAAGTTTTGCACTTCGAACCTGATGCTATTGATTGTATTTGAAGTTCTATGTTGCACTTAGTAAATAGACTTTGTTGCTTTAATTCTGGCCTCATTCTCCAATATTATATTTCCACTGCCCCCGTCCCCACGGAGCAACGGCCTGAGGGAGTACACCATGACACAACACTTCTTCAGGGCTACTACCACACTTCCACATCCACTACCATATCCATCCTCTGCATCGGTTCCTCTGGGGCTCGCTGTAGAGGAACGGAGTCAGAAGTACGTGTAAACGGAAGCTATTCTGTGTACTTTTTGGTCTGAGTACATGTGGCAAAAGATAGGACATGTCCTATATTTGGCCATATCTTGAAGTGAATGGGTCCACTGCTCGATGTGTGATTCACACAGCCATTGCCCATGTTTTGCAGTAAACAAAACTGACACGGCCGTCACATGGTCGAGTAAATGCAGCCTAATTATGCAGCATGAGGCTCTATGATAAATTGGGTGTATGTCTAGACAGGCTGTCAATGTTTATGCTGCCTACAGGCTTTGTAAATCTTTGTAAATCTGCCTAATTTTGTATATGTGATCTATGGGTGCTATATGTGTACTCTATGTGGGTGCTGTATGAGCATCATTTGTGTGATATATTGATGCTGTATATGTACTGTATATATAGTGTATGTTTGCGTTAAAGTTTTCCGGTATTGAGTTCCGTCCTAGGGGCTCAATACCGGAAAAAAAACACTTCAGTTTTGTCCTAATGCATTCTGAATGGAAAGCATTCCGTTCAGTATGCATCAGGATGTCTTCAGTTCAGTCACTTTTACGGTATGTGGCCAGAGAAAATACCGCAGCATGCTGATCCGGCCTTATATTAAAATGTATTAATGCCAGATCCGGTAGCAAGTGTTCCGGAAAAACGGATCTGGTCTTCCGGTCTGCGCATGCGCAGATCCTTAAAAATGTGAAAAAAATAAATACCCTATCCGTTTTTCCTGATGACACCGGAGAGTCGGATCCGGTATTTAAATGCATTTGTCAAACGGATCCGCATCCGGATCCGGAAACAAATGGTATCCGTTTGCGGATTTCCGGATCCGGCAGGCAGTTCCGGCAAAGGAACTGCCTGCTGGATTCCTCTAACACTAGTGTGAAAGCACCCTTATGTATGTACAGGAGGATTCTCCAGTGAAATTCAGTTTTTACATAATAATGGGCCCCAGAAGTCCATCAGAAGACAACTCTATTTGATGTTGATCTGGCCTCATCCACTTGCCATCATGGACATTTCTTGATGTTAGACCGTAATGTCCTCTGGTGTCTCAACATGGCAGGAATCATGGTCAGTTATGCCTGGGGCCATAATGGAGGAGCAGAAACACAAAAAGGATAAGCTAGGGCTGCACATGGTTTAAGAATTTAAAAAAATAATTGAGCCCCGACCTTGTGATGAAGTGAAATAGCAGATTTACTTTGTGTCTGATCAACATTTACCAATCTTTAAAATTTGTCTTGATCCCAGCAGGCTTTGGCCTTAAAACTCTAGCAGGCAAACTCAACTTTGCTACATCTTTTGCTCTCTGGCTCTGCTGTGCTGACAGGCTTTCTGTATAACTTAGCTTCTTCTTTATGCTGCAACTTCTCTCATTGTAGTTTGTCTCTTAATTATGCCAGGGAACTCTCATCCTGACTCCTGAGGCTTTAAGCTGTGCCCTCCACATCCGCAGAGCTGAAGGTGCTTTTGCTGGCTTGGCTTGGGCACGTCCACCAGAGACGTGCCCAGCATACCCTCCTTCCCCTATCAGGGGATAAGCTAGATGTCACGACCATGATTGTGGTCGCGACTCCTTGGTTCGCATGCTGTTGTCAGCAGTTTGTTTTATGTTGTCAACCACAGGTGTGGGCTCTGTATCTTGCCTCACATGTGGTTGCCGTTGGCAACATTAAGTTGTTGGCAGTGGAGCGACCTGAGCGGTTGCTAGGTGCTCGCTGTCACGGCATGCGGTTGCCTCTGGTAATGTGTGGTTTTAGTGTTCACTTTCTATGTCTGGTGTGCACGAGGTTTATGTAGTTGTGCACTGTGACACTTCCCTTCACTTGTGGCTGCCCGTGGCAACGTGTGGTATTGTGTACATGTTGTGGCAGTGTCTCGGCCTTCGGGCTGACTCCCAGGACATGGTTGCCACGCATGTCATTGCCTGCGGTAACATCTCCTGTGTAATTGTTTATTGTACACTTCCCCTTTAAGTGACACTTACCTTGTTTATAGATGGAAGGGTTAACCCCTTTCCTAGTGTGTGTGTGTGTGGGTGTGGCCGCTTGGGTTATTTAGCTTCCTGCTGGAAGGCAGTTGCTGAGGGGTACCTCAGCCATGCGTTTTGCTGGAGTCATCCTCCTGGTTCATATACCATCTTTCCAGTAAGGGCCACCTTTGCGGTCATAAAAAGAATGTCTGATGTTAAGTTGATGTTTTTATGCTCTTGATATTTATTGCAGCTATGGATGTCCTGGTTACCTGTGTGTTTTGATGTGTGTGCTGTCTCCCTTGTGTTTGTGTTGACAGCGTATTTGAGCACGGGTTCCAGTCAGCAAGGCTGTGGCAGGTTAGTGTGGAACTGCTTGGTTCACCTGTCATATCCATATGTCTGTTTATGTTCCCCATCTCCTTGCAGCTTGGCCAGTGAGACTCCTGTTCGTCCGTGCCTAGGAGAAACAGGTCGTCTTACCCTGCTCCTAGTTCAGGGCCACCCTGAGGGCAAGTAGGGACCCCAAGGTTCCGGAGTATGAGCCCTCCTACCATCAGGGTCGGCTCATACAGCTAGGAGTCAGGGTCAGTATTAGGGACGCGATAGGAGGTGACCTGCTCCCTGATCCTGTGGACCTGGCCGAGCAACGACCAAACATCTTCTGGCATCGCACGGCTGAGGGTTTTCCCCATCCTCAGCCGTGACACTAGACTGCTCTAGAAACTGGTCCCCACCCTTCCTGCAGGAAGTGGGACTCGCCCACTTCTCCACAGAGGGGGTGTTAGAATGAAATGGAAGGTTCCATTCTAGCTAAGTACAGCTCTGCCGTGTTTGCTGCCACCTGCTGGTGAACCAGGCATATTACACGTGAACATAACAGTTACATTAGAAATAGGAATGCACATTATAGCGGACCTGAAATAAATACACAAGATGACATGATATTAGCCCATTAAAGACAGTAGCGGGGGGAAGAAGTACTAATGCCACTCTGGGGCGTAACACATTTCCAAACAATTTGAAAGCTTGACTGCTTGCTGGTGCCGTTTCTATCTGTGCTGTGGCCCCTACATGAGATCTTACCATTAACAAGATATCCCATAAAGGTGATCTCTGTATTCTGAGCTAGAGTCCAGCAGATGCCACCCACCTCTTTCACATATGTTAGTGAAGACATGGCTCATTCTCTTTGAAGTTTTTGAGGATTACAGTGGCCACAAATTTGCATCTTGGGTCTTGCAAATTGCATCTTAATGAACAGTGAGCCCCCAGAATGTATTTTATTGGTGGGCTCTAAGCATCCCTGTGCAGCACTGTTTCTCATGGCCAATATCTTCTAGCATGTATCTGCCTTCAAAACCTATACGAGAACACAAATTTACACAAATCGCAGATTTAACTAGTGGAGGTGTGAAAGGTCCGATACATGTACAGTATATGTACAGTTCGAAAATAATAATAATTCTACATTTAAGTATATCCATGAATTAATATAAGCCGTACAAAAATTGCTTTATTATGAGAAAACTATAACCATCTTTCAGAATAATAACAAGAAAATATACAGTATCTAGCAAATGCTGGTGGAAATCAGTAATGTAATATGAGATCTTGGCACAGATTCAGGCCTTCTGGTTATCTAGGGTACGGTAGGAACATCCGAAAAGTCTCCCTATTTAGAAGTTTACCTTTATGGTCCCCATTAAATGTACAGTAGGTCTAAAAACATATTTAATTTCTAAAGGAACCGAAGATGTATCTCCTGCATGTTTATCTGTAATGTGTTTTGAAATCACTGATATATTGGTATTATTAGATGATGAAACAGAAAGATTAAGGGGACAAAATATATGTCCAACATATTGTATTTTACAATTTTTCCAGACTACCAAATGTACTATATTACTAGTGTTATGGTTAATGTAGGCACAAACATTTTACATTACTAATAGTATATAGGATGTGAAGGTACTGCCTAGGTCCACAGTATATAGTGTAGGAAGGCGCAAGGGTCCGTCGTTGTTGGAAGGTATGTGTCACCGAGGTTCCTGGTCTCGGTGAAGTAAGAGCCGGTAATTTCAGGTGTCAGCGGCAGCTAGTGCTAGCGCTGTCAGTCTCTGTGTTTGGGATCTGAGGCTTTGTGCCATGCTGGAGGGCTGAGAGCCGCACGCTGGGAAACAGGCCCCCTAAAGCCTGCTGTGGTCCGCTGGAGATAAAACTGCAAACAAGGTGATTTTTTTGTTCTGTGGACTTTCCATTGTGTGAACTAACACAAAGACTGAAAAGTGTCGTTTTGTTTTGGCCTTATGTGTGAATAAACACTGAAGTTTTGATTTACAAACAGTTTTTTTTGCCTCTGTACTGCATCCGCTAACTGCCTACCAGAGCGATTCCCCACAATAGCTACAGTATACGGCTTATATTCCCACAGAGAAACTCTACTGTTATAGGAAAGCAAGGTAGTTGTATGATGCCTCTCATCTGAGTATAGTCTAGGAGACAATGAGGAGGCATGCATGCCTCTTTTAAAAAAAAACGTAAACCCTGGTTGTCATATGTTCTACCACATTATTTGTGAACTTGAAGATGCTTCTTGAATATATTAAGAATAATGTATAATTATATTAAAGGGGTTCTCTGGGCTTTTAATATTGGTGACCTATCCTCGAGATAGATCATCAATATTATATTGGAAGGGGGGGGGGGTCTGACACCCCTGCTAATCAGCTATATGAGGGGAAGGCTATATGAGGATAGGTCATCAATATAAAAAGCCCGGAGAACCCCTTTAATTATATTCTTTGCTATATACACTGCCTGTCCAAAAAAAAAAGTCGCCAGCAAAAAAAAGGTCACACACTCTAATATTTTGTTGGACCGCCTTTAGCTTTGATTACGGCACGCATTCAACGTAGCATTGTTTCGATAAGCTTCTGCAATGTCACAAGATTTATTTCCATCCAGTGTTGCATACATTTTTCACCAAGATCTTGCATTGATGATGGTAGAGTCTGACTGCTGAGCAAAGCCTTCTCCAGCACATCCCAAATATTCTGAATAGGGTTAAGGTCTGGACTCTGTGGTGGCCAATCCATGTGTGAAAATGATGTCTCATGCTCCCTGAACCACTCTTTCACAATTTGAGCCAGATAAATCCTAGCATTGTCATCTTGGAATATTCCCGTGCCATCGGGGAAGAAAAAATCCATTGATGATATAACCTGGTCATTCAGTATGTTCAGGTAGTCAGCTGACCTCATTTTTGGAGCACATAGTGTTGCTGAACCTAGACCTGACCAACTGCAGCAACCCCAGATCATAGCACTGCCCCCACAGGCTTGTACAGTAGGCACTAGGCATGATGGGTGCATTACTTCATCTGCCTCTCTTCTTACCCTGATGCGCCCATCACTCTGGAACAGGGTAAATCTGGACTCATCAGACCACATGACCTTCTTCCATTGCTCCAGAGTCCAATCTTTATGCTCCCTAGCAAATTAAAGCCTTTTTTCTGGTTTGCCTCACTGATTAGTAATTTTCTTACAGCTACACAGCTGTTCGGTCCCAATCCCTTGAGTTCCCTTAGCATTGTGCGTGTGGAAATGCTATTTCTTTCACTATTAAACATAGCCCTGAGTTCTACTGTTTTTCTTTCATTTGATATCACCAAACGTTTAGGTGATCGCCGATCACCATCATTCAGGATTTTTTTCCCGCCACATTTCTTCCTCGAATACGATGGGTCTCCACTAGGAATGAGCGAACCCGAACTGTATAGTTCTGGTTCGTACCGAATTTTGGGGTGTCCGTGACACAGACCCGAACCCGAACATTTTCGTAAAAGTCCGGGTTCGGGTTCGGTGTTCGGCGCTTTCTTGGCGCTTTTTGAAAGGCTGCAAAGCAGCCAATCAACAAGCATCATACTACTTGCCCCAAGAGGCCATCACAGCCATGACTACTATTGGCATGGCTGTGATTGGCCAGTGCAGCATGTGACCCAGCCTCTATATAAGCTTGGGTCACGTAGCGCTGCACGTCACTCTGCTGATACAAGTGTAGGGAGAGGTTGCAGCTGCGACGTTAGGGCGAGATTAGGCAGTGGTTAACTCCTCCAAAAGACTTCATTCAGTGATCGATCTACAGCTGTGGATCATTGAACTGCTGCTATTCAATTGCTCAGTGTTTTTAGGGTGCCCAGAGCGTTTTTCAGTCACTTTTTTCTGGGGTGATCGGCGGCCATTTTGTGGTTATTTTTTGCTATATCCTACATCAGGGTCAAGCTTTCATCAAGTGCATTTAACCATCAATAGTGTGGTTATTTTTTGCTATATCCTACATCAGGGTCAAGCTTTCATCAAGTGCATTTAACCATCAATAGTGTGGTTATTTTTTGGCCATATACTACATCAGGGGCAAGCTGAGCCTGTCACAAGTGCATTTAACATTCAATAGTGTGGTTATTTTTTGCTATATCCTACATCAGGGTCAAGCTTTCATCAAGTGCATTTAACCATCAATAGTGTGGTTATTTTTTGGCCATATACTACATCAGGGGCAAGTTGAGCCTGTCACAAAGTGCATTTAACCATCAATAGTGTGGTTATTTTTTGGCCATATACTACATCAGGGGCAAGTTGAGCCTGTCACCCAGCGCCTAAAAAATAGGCCTCACATTTATATTAATCCAAATCTGTCATTACTGCTTTAGCTGGTCAAGTTATTTTTAGTGACCGTAAAAGCACAGTTTTTGTTCTGGGTTGAAAAACAATTCCCAAATTTGCAATTCTCAAAATTAGTGGTTTCTGCTGTATCAGGCCTACTTTAAATCTATCCCTAAAAGGGTATATTAGATTCAAGGTGCTGATAGGGTAATTCTCAAGAACTTCACACACACGCTACAGTGCAGATCCAAGTCTAATTCTGTCCGTAAACGTATACCTGTCACCCAGCGCCTAAAAAATAGGCCTCACATTTATATTCATCCAAATCTGTACTGTTTTAGCTGGTCAAGTAATTTTTAGTGACCGTCAAAGCACAGTTTTTGTTCTGGGTTGAAAAACAATTCCCAAATTTGCAATTCTCAAAATTAGTGGTTTCTGCTGTATCAGGCCTACTTTAAATCTATCCCTAAAAGGGTATATTAGATTCAAGGTGCTGATAGGGAAATTCTCAAAAACTTAACACACACGCTACGGTGCAGATCCAAGTCTAATTCTGTGATTAAACGTATACCTGTCACCCAGCGCCTAAAAAATAGGCCTCACATTTATATTCATCCAAATCTGTACTGTTTTAGCTGGTCAAGTTATTTTTACTGTCCGTCAAAGCACAGTTTTTGTTCTGGGTTGAAAAACAATTCCCCCAAATTTGATGGCGGAATTCCACACGTTTCATGGCCTTTCGAATCTGAGGATTAACTTCCAGAAGTCAGAGGCCTTGAATGTCTCCCTTCCTGCCATGCTCGTGGCCGACCTAGTGGCCTCCTTCCCTTTCAAGTGGGCTTCTGGGGCAGTGAAATACCTAGGTACATATATCCCCACGGATCTGAAAGAGGTATACCACAGAAACTTTATCCCTCTCCGGGATCGGATTAGGGAAGATCTTAAGAAGTGGTCGAAAGGACTGCACACGTGGTTTGGAAGATGTGCCATCTTCAAAATGAATATTCTCCCACGAGTGTTGTACCTCTTTCAGACCCTTCCCATCAAACTACCCGCTAGTTTCTTCAACAAGATTCATGGAGACATATTTAGGTTTATTTGGGCAAAGGGTAGCCCGAGACTTGCCAGATCTCTTTTACACATACCGAGGGACAAATGAGGGCTAGGAGTACCTGACTTACGTAAATACCATTCAGCCTCCCTGCTCCAAAGGATAGTGGATTGGTGCAGGCATTCACAGCTCAAGCAGTGGGTATCAATTGAACAGCTATGCTCGAACTGCCCGTTAGCGTCCCTGCCCTGGGTGGCTTTGAAACCACCTCCAGCCCTGGCTAATCATCCCACAATCAGACCCACTATCTCACAGTTCCATAGAATTAGAGATAATCCCCTGATCTCCCCCTCCCCCTCACCTTTATTTCCCATCTTGGGGAATCCCACTTTCCCAGCGGGTTGCAAGGGCGGTCCGTTCTTGCAGTGGAGGACTAATGGTAGGTCCCGCGCTCCCTTCTTCAGAACTTCAGGCAGATGGCGCACCTATGACGAGATTCTGAATATAACAGATCCCTGCTCTTTGGGCTTCTGGAGATCTAGGCAATTGACGCATTTTCTTTCCTCTATTCCGACCTCCACGGGGTATGACAGGGCTCTCACCTCGTTTGAAAAAATTTGTGTTGGGGTGGGCGCCTATAGACATTCCCTTTCTGAATGTTATCAGTCCTTGGTAGCCCCTCGTCAGGACTATCTTCCACCGTTTGTGGCTAAATGGTCCCAAGACCTAGGAGTGAACATCCCTCCCGACCACTGGTCAAAACTCTTCAGTCTGCTATACAGGTCATCCATAGCGAGTAGGTTCCAGGAGGCGGGTTACAAGATAATGTCCAGGTGGTACTATGTTCCAACCAGATTGCAGAAAATGTTCCCATCTGCGTCTCCTATTTGCTGGCGCTGTGACTCCGGTATGGGCTCCATTATACACATTTTCTGGGACTGCCTAAAAATTCGTCCTTTTTGGCAGTTGGTCCATAAGACCCTGTCTTCAATTTTCCGATTCACGACACCACACACCCCTGGTTTCTTCTTATTATTTCTCTCGGATCTGCCAATGAGTGTGCTCCGGAAGTCTTGTCTGTGCTCCCTGGTGATAGCGGCTAGGTCATGTATCCCTGCGAGATGGAAGCTCTCTGCGCCTCCGACTATCAGTTTTTGAATCCAAAAGGTGGAGGAGATCCGGAGAATGGAGGAACTCATATCGCAGCTGAGAGCCAAGCATAAAGCCTTCCTTGATTAATGGGCCCCCTGGTTTTCTTTTCAGGAGTCTCAGGAGTTCCAGGACCTTTTGGCCTAAGCTGCGGATTTTACTCTATACTCTTTGGGTTTACCCCATATTCAGTACTCATCCCCCCCCTTTAGTGTCTATTGTTTGTATGTATTGTCTCCCTCCTTATGTTGTTTATTGTCTAAGGTTGCTCTTCCTAGTCTGTGTGCATTTATGCGCTTTACTCTTACTGGTAATTTTGTTTTAATGCTAGGATTATGTTCATATTTGGTTTTTATTTTTCTTAGCCTGATGTGGTTATGGACCAGTCGAAAAGGGTTCCTGCTCAGGCGAGATACCTTTCGTTATACCACAAGTGCCATCAGATTCTGTTATGCTAATTGATGTATTAGGTGATATCGTTGATGTGCTATATCTCTGATACAATGATTGTACTGGTTGACTTTACTAATGCACGGTTGGACTTCTGTAAGTTGAGCCTGTCACCCAGCGCCTAAAAAATAGGCCTCACATTTATATTAATCCAAATCTGTCATTACTGCTTTAGCTGGTCAAGTTATTTTTAGTGACCGTAAAAGCACAGTTTTTGTTCTGGGTTGAAAAACAATTCCCAAATTTGCAATTCTCAAAATTAGTCGTTTCTGCTGTATCAGGCCTACTTTAAATCTATCCCTAAAAGGGTATATTAGATTCAAGGTGCTGATAGGGTAATTCTCAAAAACTTATCACACACGCTACAGTGCAGATCCAAGTCTAATTCTGTGATTAAACGTATACCTGTCACCCAGCGCCTAAAAAATAGGCCTCACATTTATATTCATCCAAATCTGTACTGTTTTAGCTGGTCAAGTTATTTTTAGTGACCGTCAAAGCACAGTTTTTGTTCTGGGTTGAAAAACAATTCCCAAATTTGCAATTCTCAAAATTAGTGGTTTCTGCTGTATCAGGCCTACTTTGAATCTATCCCTAAAAGGGTATATTAGATTCAAGGTGCTGATAGGGTAATTCTCAAAAACTTCACACACACGCTACAGTGCAGATCCAAGTCTAATTCTGTCCGTAAACGCATACCTGTCACCCAGCGCCTAAATAATAGGCCTCAAATTTATATTCAGCTAAATCTGTCATTACTGGTGTGCGTGTATTAGTGTAATACGGTACCTAAATAGATAGCCAGATAGACTTAGTGTTAGGTGTCTGTAAAAAAAGGCTTGAATTTTAATTCAATACATTGGCCCGAATAATATTTTTCTTATTGTGGTGAACGGTAACAATGAGGAAAACATCTAGTAAGGGACGCGGACGCGGACATGGTTCGTGGTGGTGTTAGTGGATCCTCTGGTGCTGGGAGAGGACGTGGCCGTTCTGCCACAGCCACACGTCCTAGTGTACCAACTACCTCAGGTCCCAGTAGCCGTCAGAATTTACAGCCATATTTGGTGGGGCCCAATGCCGTTCTAAGGATGGTAAGGCCTGAGCAGGTACAGGCATTAGTCAATTGGGTGGCAGACAGTGCATCCAGCACGTTCACATTATCTCCCACCCAGTCTTCTGCAGAAAGCGCACAGATGGCGCATGAAAACCAAGCCCATCAGTCTGTCACATCACCCCCATGCATATCAGGGAAACTGTCTGAGCCTCAAGTTATGCAGCAGTCTCTTATGCTGTTTGAAGACTCTGCTGGCAGGGTTTCCCAAGGGCATCCACCTAGCCCTTCCCCAGGGGTGGAAGAGATAGAATGCACTAACGCACAACCACTTATGTTTCCTGATGATGAGGACATGGGAATACCACCTCAGCACGTCTCTGATGATGACGAAACACAGGTGCCAACTGCTGCATCTTTCTGCAGTGTGCAGACTGAACAGGAGGTCAGGGATCAAGACTGGGTGGAAGACGATTCAGGGGACGATGAGGTCCTAGACCCCACATGGAATGAAGGTCGTGCCACTGACTTTCACAGTTCGGAGGAAGAGGCAGTGGTGAGACCGAGCCAACAGCGTAGTAAAAGACAAAGAGGGAGAAGTGGGCAAAAGCAGAACACCCGCCGCCAAGAGTCTCCGCCTGCTACTGACCGCCGCCATCTGGGACCGAGCACCCCAAAGGCAGCTTGAAGGAGTTCCCTGGCATGGCACCACTTCAAACAATGTGCTGACGACAAGACCCGAGTGGTTTGCACGCTGTGCCATCAGAGCCTGAAGCGAGGCATTAACGTTCTGAACCTTAGCACAACCTGCATGACCAGGCATCTGCATGCAAAGCATGAACTGCAGTGGAGTAAACACCTTAAAAACAAGGAAGTCACTCAGGCTCCCCCTGCTACCTCTTCTGCTGCTGCCGCCTCGGCCTCTTCTGCTGCTGCCGCCGCCTCGGCCTCTTCCTCCGCCTCTGGAGGAACGTTGGCACCTGCCACCCAGCAAACATGGGATGTACCACCAACACCACCACCTGCGTCACCAAGCATATCAACCATGTCACACGGCAGCGTTCAGCTCTCCATCTCACAAACATTTGAGAGAAAGCGTAAATTCCCACCTAGCCACCCTCGATCCCTGGCCCTGAATGCCAGCATTTCTAAACTACTGGCCTATGAAATGCTGTCATTTAGGCTGGTGGACACAGACAGCTTCAAACAGCTCATGTCGCTTGCTGTCCCACAGTATGTTGTTCCCAGCCGGCACTACTTCTCCAAGAGAGCCGTGCCTTCCCTGCACAACCAAGTATCCAATAAAATCAAGTGTGCACTGCGCAACGCCATCTGTGGCAAGGTCCACCTAACCACAGATACGTGGACCAGTAAGCACGGCCAGGGACGCTATATCTCCCTAACTGCACACTGGGTAAATGTAGTGGCGGCTGGGCCCCAGGCGGAGAGCTGTTTTGCAGGGCAACATTCTTTGCCTCCTGTCTCCTCCTCCTCCTACTCAGCTTCCTCCTCCTCTTCTTCCACCTGCTCATCCAGTCAGCCACAAACCTTCTCCACCAACTTCAGCACAGCCCGGGGTAAACGTCAGCAGGCCGTTCTGAAACTCATATGTTTGGGGGACAGGCCCCACACCGCACAGGAGTTGTGGCGGGGTATAGAACAACAGACCGACGAGTGGTTGCTGCCGGTGAGCCTCAAGCCTGTCCTGGTGGTGTGCGATAATGGGCGAAATCTCGTTGCAGCTCTGGGACTAGCCGGTTTGACGCACATCCCTTGCCTGGCGCATGTGCTGAATTTGGTGGTGCAGAAGTTCATTCACAACTACCCCGACATGTCAGAGCTGCTGCATAAAGTGCGGGCCATCTGTTCGCGCTTCCGGTGTTCACATCCTGCCGCTGCTCGCCTGTCTGCGCTACAGCGTAACTTCGGCCTTCCCGCTCACCGCCTCATATGTGACGTGCCCACCAGGTGGAACTCCACCTTGCACATGCTGGACAGACTGTGCGAGCAGCAGCAGGCCATAGTGGAGTTTCAGCTGCAGCACGCACGGGTCAGTCGCACTGCGGAACAGCACCACTTCACCACCAATGACTGGGCCTCCATGCGAGACCAGTGTGCCCTGTTGCGCTGTTTCGGGTACTCCACCGACATGGACAGTGGCGATGACGCCGTTATCAGCGTTACAATACCACTTCTATGTCTCCTTGAGAAAACACTTAGGGCGATGATGGAAGAGGAGGTGGCCCAGGAGGAGGAGGAGGAAGAGGGGTCATTTTTAGCACTTTCAGGCCAGTCTCTTCGAAGTGACTCAGAGGGAGGTTTTTTGCAACAGCAGAGGCCAGGTACAAATGTGGCCAGACAGGGCCCACTACTGGAGAACGAGGAGGACGAGGATGAGGAGGAGGTGGAGGAGGATGAGGATGAAGCAGGTTCACAGCGGGCTGGCACCCAACACAGCTCGGGCCCATCACTGGTGCGTGGCTGGGGGAAAACGCAGGATGATGACGATACACCTCCCACAGAGGACAGCTTGTCCTTACCTCTGGGCAGCCTGGCACACATGAGCGACTACATGCTGCAGTGCCTGCGCAACGACAGCAGAGTTGCCCACATTTTAACGTGTGCGGACTACTGGGTTGCCACCCTGCTGGATCCACGGTACAAAGACAATGTGCCCACCTTACTTCATGCACTGGAGCGTGATAGTAAGATGTGCGAGTACAAGTGCACGTTGGTAGACGCGCTACTGAGAGCATTCCCAAATGTCACAGGGAAACGAGTGGAAGCCCAAGGCGAAGGCAGAGGAGGAGCAAGAGGTCGCCAACGCAGCTGTGTCACTGCCAGCTCCTCTGAGGGCAGGGTTAGCATGGCAAAGATGTGGAAAAGTTTTGTCACCACGCCACAGCGAACTGCACCACCACCTGATACGGAACGTGTTAGCAGGAGGCAACATTTCAATAACATGGTGGAACAGTACCTGTGCACACCCCTCCACGTACTGACTGACTGACTGTTCGGCCCCATTCAACTTCTGGGTCTCCAAATTGTCCACGTGGCCAGAGCTAGCCTTTTATGCCTTGGAGGTGCTGGCCTGCCCGGCGGCCAGCGTTTTGTCTGAACGTGTATTCAGCACGGCAGGGGACGTCATTACAGACAAACGCAGCCGCCTGTCTACAGCCAATGTGGACAAGCTGACGTTCATAAAAATGAACCAGGCATGGATCCCACAGGACCTGTCCATCCCTTGTGCAGATTAGACATTAACTACCTCCCCTTAACAATATATTATTGTTCTCCAGGGCACTTCCTCATTCAATCCTATTTTTATTTTCATTTTACCATTATATTGCGGGGCAACCCAAAGTTGAATGAACCTCTCCTCTGTCTGGGTGCCGGGGCCTAAAAATATCTGACAGTGGCCTGTACCAGTGGTGGGTGACATAAAGCCTGATTCTATGCTATGACATGAAGACTGATTCTCTGCTGACATGAAGCCTGAATCTCTGTTATGGGACCTCTCTCCTCTGCCTGGGTGCCTGGGCCTAAATATGTGACAGTGGCCTGTTCCAGTGGTGGGTGACGTGAAGCCTGATTCTCTGCTATGACATGAAGACTGATTCTCTGCTGACATGAAGCCTGAATCTCTGTTATGGGACCTCTCTCCTCTGCCTGGGTGCCTGGGCCTAAATATGTGACAGTGGCCTGTTCCAGTGGTGGGTGACGTGAAGCCTGATTCTCTGCTATGACATGAAGACTGATTCTCTGCTGACATGAAGCCTGAATCTCTGTTATGGGACCTCTCTCCTCTGCCTGGGTGCCGGGGCCTAAAAATATCTGACAGTGGCCTGTACCAGTGGTGGGTGACGTGAAGCCTGATTCTCTGCTATGACATGAAGACTGATTCTCTGCTGACATGAAGCCAGATTCTCTGTTACGGGACCTCTCTCCTCTGCCTGGGTGCCTGGGCCTAAATATCGGACAATGGACTGTTCCAGTGTTGGGTGACGTAAAGCATGATTCTCTGCTAGGACATGCAGACTTATTCTCTGCTGACATGAAGCCAGATTCTCTGTTACGGGACCTCTCTCCTCTGCCTGGTTGCCTGGGCCTAAATATCTGACAATAAACTGTTCCAGTGTTGGGTGACGTAAAGCATGATTCTCTGCTAGGACATGCAGACTGATTCTCTGCTGACATGAAGCCAGATTCTCTGTTACGGGACCTCTCTCCTCTGCCTGGGTGCCTGGGCCTAAATATCTGACAATGGACTGTTCCAGTGTTGGGTGACGTAAAGCATGATTCTCTGCTAGGACATGCAGACTGATTCTCTGCTGACATGAAGCCAGATTCTCTGTTACGGGACCTCTCTCCTCTGCCTGGGTGCCTGGGCCTAAATATCTGACAATGGACTGTTCCAGTGTTGGGTGACGTAAAGCATGATTCTCTGCTAGGACATGCAGACTGATTCTCTGCTGACATGAAGCCAGATTCTCTGTTACGGGACCTCTCTCCTCTGCCTTGGTGCCTGGACCTAAATATCTGACAATGGACTGTTCCAGTGTTGGGTGACGTAAAGCATGATTCTCTGCTATGACATGCAGACTGATTCTCTGCTGACATGAAGCCAGATTCTCTGTTACGGGACCTCTCTCCTCTGCCTGGGTGCCGGGGCCTAAATATATGACAATGGACTGTTACAGTGGTGGGTGACGTGAAGCCAGATTCTCTGCTATGGCATGAAGAGACTGATTCTCTGCTGACGTGAAGCCAGATTCTCTGCTATGGGACCTCTCTCCAATTGATATTGGTTAATTTTTATTTATTTTATTTTTATTTTAATTCATTTCCCTATCCACATTTGTTTGCAGGGGATTTACCTACATGTTGCTGCCTTTTGCAGCCCTCTAGCTCTTTCCTGGGCTGTTTTACAGCCTTTTTAGTGGCGAAAAGTTCGGGTCCCCATTGACTTCAATGAGGTTCGGGTTCGGGACGAAGTTCGGGTCGGGTTCGGATCCCGAACCCGAACATTTCCGGGAAGTTCGGCCGAACTTCTCGAACCCGAACATCCAGGTGTTGGCTCAACTCTAATTAGCTCTATTCAGTAAAGATGCATGTTACTGAATAAAAGATCTAATATTGATATCAGAGAGAATCTCTGATTGGAATATTCATTCCATAGTCATATCAGGCTTGATAATTTATAAGCTATGTAGCAATACTACCCGATATCCGAGATTGGTCATAGTTTGAGCAGAGCAAAGGTTCATATCTATCCTTATCACTAGAGTTCAGCGGACACCTGGATGTTCGGGTTCGACGGGTTCGGCCGTCACAAAAAAGTTTGAGTTCGGGACCCGAACTTGACCCCAAACCCGAACCCGAACCCCATTGAAGTCAATGGGGACCCGAACTTTTGAGCACTAAAATGGCTGTAAAAATGTCATGAAAAGGGTTAGAGGGCTGCAAATGCCAGCAAAATGTGGTTAAGAGCATGGCAAGTGCTCTGAAAACAAAAGTGGATAGGGAAATGACTTTAAATAACATAAAATACGTAAAATTTTTTAATAATCTTGATCTAGGAGGACGAGGTCCATATGGAGTAGGAGATTGAGGAGACGTGGATGTGGCGGTGTAGGTGGAAGCGGCGGTGGAGGATAAGGAGGTAGCCTACACTGCGTTTTGGTTTTATTTTTTATTTTTTACTTTTTTTGTTTAAATTAGGGTACCTACACAGTTTTTTGGTTTTAAATGTATTTATATATTTTTAAATTAGGGTACACCCCAAAACATTGGGAAATATAACCTGTGATAACCCGCTCCAGTCGTGCTAAACACACATTCAGACAATATACTGGCTGCAGGGCAGGCCAGCACCTCCAAGGCGTAAAGGGCAATCTCAGGCCATGTGCCCAATTTGGAGACCCAGAAGTTGAAGGGGGCAGACCCGTCATTCAGTACGTGTAGGCATATGAACACATACTGCTCCACCATGTCGCACGTCCCCGTGATGTCCACGATCCAATTGGATATCTTCTCTACCAACTCTCGATGTTCTTTTCTGCACCTACCATGGTGATCACGGGTGGCGGGGATTCAGGGTTCCAGGCCAGAGAGGGAGCCTGAGAAAGGGATACCACATCCAAGGGAGGTCAATGGATGAAATTAAATATAATCAAGCGGAAATGTAGGACAAAGTATTGAAGCATAAGCTTCCAAGTTAAGGAGGGGGCGCGCGGCAATTACCCACTCCTGACTCGGGGAGGTAGTGACGATAAATAACAATACAGGACTCTTAAAATGCCCTGTTATTAAAATGAATAATAAAAAATTATAGGGAATGTCACTGCGGTATTTTGGATTTGGAAACGTTAGCCAGGAGAGGCCCTGCTGCCGCTTTGTTGACTCTAGATAACTTCTGCCTGATCGCACGTCCCTGTGACGTCCACCATCCATTTGGATATCTTCTCTATCAACTTTCGATGTTCTTTTCTGAGCCGTTGATCGCGTTAATCGACGAATCAGGGTTCCACGCCCGAGAGGGAGCGTGAGAAAGAGAGACCACATCCAAGGTGGCGCGCATCAATTACAGAAGAATTTCAGAAATATTATTCTCTGTCACTTATGCATGGGATCCATGCTTGGTTCATTTTAATGAACGTGAGCTTGTCCCCATTGGCTGTGAACAGGCGGCTGAGCTTGTCTGTGATAACGCCCCCTGCCGGGCTAAACACACGTTCAGATAATGCACTGGCTGCAGGGCAGGTCAGCACCTCCAAGGCGTAAATGGCAAGCTCAGGCCATGTGCCCAATTTGGAGACCCAGAAGTTGAAAGGGGAAGACCCGTCATTCAGTACGTGTAGGCGTGTGCACACATACTGCTCCACCATGTTGCTGAAATGCTGCCTCCTGCTAAGACGTTCCATATCAGCTGGTGGTGCTGGTTGTTGTGGCGTGCTGACAAAGCTTTTCCACATTTCGGCCATGCTAACCCTGCCTTCTGAGGTGCTGGCGGTGCCCCAGCTGCGTTGGCGACCTCTTCCTCCTCCTCTGCCTTCGCCTTGTGCTTCCACTGTGCCCCCGCTGTCAGGTGGGAATGCCACCAACAGCGCGTCTACCAGCGTGCGCTTGTACTCGCGCATCTTATGATCACGCTCCAGTGAAGGAATTAAGGACGGTACGTTGTCCTTGTAACACCCAGTAATCAGCACAAGTTAGAATGTGGGCAACTCGGCGGTCGTTGCGGAGACACTGCAGCATGTAATCGCTCATGTGTGCCAGGCTGCCCAGAGGCAACGAAAAGCTGTCCTCTGTGGGAGGTATATCGTCTGTGTCCTCTGTATCCCCCCAGCCACGCACCAGTGATGGCCATGAGCTGGTCTGGGTGCCACCCTGCTGTGAACATGGTTCCTCCTCCTCCATCTCCTCATCCTCCACCTCGTCTTCCTCCAGAACTGTGCCCTAGCTGGACAATAGTGCACCTGGCGTTTGTGGGTGCAGGAACCCACCCTCGGAGCCACTCGTGAATGACTGGCCGGAAACCTTACGAAATGATCCCTCTTCCTTCTCCTCCTCCTGTGCCACATCCTCTTCCATCATCACCAGCAGCGTTTTTTCAAGGAGGCATAAAAGTGGGATAGTAACGCTGAGAACGACGTTATACTCGAAACAGAGCAACAAAGAACACAGGTCTCGCATGGAGGCCCAGTCATTGGTGGTGAAGTGGTGCTGTTCCGCAGAGCGACTCATCCGTGCGTGCTGCAGCTGAAAATCAACTATCGCCTGCTGCTGCTTGCACAGTCTGGCCAGCATGTGCAAGGTGGAGTTCCACCTTGTGGGCACGTCGCATATGAGGCGGTGAGCGGGAAGGCCGAAGTTACGCTGCATCGCTGACAGGCGAGCAGCAGCAGGGTGAGAACGCCGAAAGCGCGCACAGACGGCCCGCACTTTATGCAGCAGCTCTGACATATCGGGGTAATTTTTAAGGAATCTCTGCACCACCAAATTCAGCACATTTGCCAGGCAAGGGATGTGCGTCAAACTGGCTAGTCCCAGAGCTGCTACGAGATTTCGCCCATTATCGCACACCACCAGGCCGGGCTTGAGGCTCACTGGCACCAACCACTCATCGGTCTGTTGTTCAAGGCCCACCCACAGCTCCTGCGCGGTGTGGGGTTTGTCCCCCAAACAGATACGTTTTAAAACTGCCTGCTGTCGTTTACCCCTGAAGTTGGTCGTGAAGGTGTTACGCTGACCGGATGAGGAGCCGGTAGAGAATGAGGAAGCGGAGTAGGAAGAGGAAGCAACAGGAGGCAAACTGAAGCGCCCTGCAATCCTCGGTGGTGGAAGGACATGCGCCAAACTGCTATCCGCCTCAGGCCCAGCCGCCACTGCATTTACCCAATGTGTTGTTATGGAGATATAATGGCCCTGACCGTGCTTACTGGTCCACGTATCCGTAGTGAGGTGCACCTTGCCACAGATGGCGTTGCGCAGTGCACACCTGATTTTGTCCCCCACTTGGTTGTGCAGGAAAGGGATGGCACACCTGGAAAAGTAGTGGCGACTGGGCATGACGTACTGTGGGACAGCCACCGCCATAAGGCTTTTAAAACTCTCTGTCTCCACCAGACGAAATGACAGCATTTCAAAGGACAGTAATTTTGAAATGCTGGCATTCAGGGCCAGAGATCGCGGGTGGGTAGGGGGGCACTTCCTCTTCTGCTCCAGTGTTTGGGAGATAGAGAGCTGAACGCTTCCGAGGGACATTGTGGAGATGCTTGGTGACCCAGGTGGTGGTGTTGCTGGCAGATCCTCTGTTTGCGGGGTGGCAGGTGGCACTGTCATTACAGAGGTGGATGAAGAGACCGAGACGGAAGCAGGAGGTGTCTACTCCACTGCAGCTCGTGCATTGCATTTAAATGCATGGTCACGCAGGTTGTGCTCAGGTTGAGAACGTTTATGCCTCGCTTCAGGCTCTGATTGCACAGCGTGCAAACCACTTGTGTCTTGTCGTCAGCACATTGTCTAAAGAACTGCCACACCAGGGAACTCCTTAGAGCTTGCTTTGGTGTGCTCGGTCCCTTTCTGCGGTGGGCAGTAGCAGGCGTACTGTCTAGGGGATGGCCGCTCCACTTTTGTACCCTGCTCCCTCTTCTGCTGTAGTGGTGGCTCTGTGCGACCACCGCCTCTACCTCCGAACTGCACAGGTCACTTGCATGACCTTGATTCCATGTGGGGTCGAGGACCTCATCGTCCTCCACATCATCTTTCACCCAGTCTCCCCCCCTGCCCTCCTTGTCAGTCTGCACACTTTCGAAATCCCCAGCAGTTGGCACCTGTGTTTTGTCATCATCCGAGACATTCTGCGATGGTCCTCCCATGTACTCATTTTGAAACATAAGTGGTTGGGCATCAGTGCACTCAATCTCTTCCACTTCTGGGGCAGGGCTATGTGGATGGCCCTGGGAAACCCTGCTAGCAGAGTCATCAAAAAGCAGGAGAGACTGCTGCATGACTGATTTGCAAGGGGGTGAGGTGAAAGACTGATGGACATCGGCTGGAGGTGCCAACTCTGATCTTTCAGCAGGAGACTGGGTGGGAGACAACGTGACGGAACTGGAGGCACTGTCAGCAACCCAATCTACTATCGCCTGTACTTGTTCTGGCCTCACCATTCGTAGAGCCGCATTAGGCCCGACCAAATACCGCTGCAGGTTCTGTCGCCTAATCGCACCTGAGGAAGGGATTTCAGTTGTGCGTGTAGCTGGCACAGATCAACCACGTCCTCTCTCTGCAACAGGAGCTCCACCAGCAGCACCACGACCTGGGCCACGTCCCTTATTTGACGCTCTCCTCATATTTCTCAAATTTAGGATCTTGACCTAAATGGGTGTTTAATTAATAGCAGAATAGAATGACAATATGTAAAGGTTGTATCTCACACGTACAGATGCAGACTAGGCCACAATTAAAGATTTTTGCCCAAAATGGGTGTTTTATTAATAGAAGAATAGAACCACAGTATGTAAAGTGTGTATCTCACACGTACAGATCTAGACTAGGCCGCAATTTTAAGTTTTTTGCACAAAATGGCTGTTTTTCAAATAACTGAATAAAACCACAGTATGTAAAGGGTGTATCTCACACGTACAGATGCAGACTAGGCCGCAATTTTACATTTTTTACACAAAATGGCTGTTTTTCATATAACAGAATATAACCACATATGTAAAGTGTGTATCTCACACGTACATATCCAGACTAGGACGCAATTTTAAGTTTTTTGCACAAAATGGCTGTTTTTCAAATAACTGAATAGAACCACAGTATGTAAAGGGTGTATCTCACACGTACAGATGCAGACTAGGCCGCAATTAAAGTTTTTTGCCCAAAATGGGTGTTTGTTTAATAACAGAATATGACAGCAGTATATAACTGCAGCATACGGGTAGGTTACCCGACACTTCTAGAATGTAATGTGTGTTTCCCTTTAAGCCAGTTAGGCCTGGTGCAGGCAATCTTTATTCTAGCCAGCAGAGGGAGCCCCCCAGTTCAGTATAAATAGGCTAGGGCCTAGCCAGGAAGGGAGTTCAGAAGTTTCTAGAGCCTGAGGAAACTGAGAGAGAGACAGAGGCAAGTCAAGAAAAGCAAGAGGTACTCAAGACAACAGAGGAGGTACTTGATAGAGATAAAACCAAGGATATACGCCAGAGCTAGGGCATTGGACCTTGGAGAAGAGTTTCTATGTTCCAGGATCAGTCAGGAATAGAGTGCAAGCTGCCTGTACTGCAAGTCCTGTGTTTAACACTCTAAAGTCACCTTGCTATATATATATATATATATATATATATATATATATATATTGCCTGCATCAACTGTATTGAAAATCAACTGTCTTCAAAGGAACTGTGCTTCCGTCAATGTCCCTATATGATGACTACTAAAGTTTGAATTCTGTTTTAACATCACGTGGTTCCTCAGTTATTCCTGCTATCAGCAAACGGCGTGCCACCGTTTAATTGGCACTGGCGTCACGAACATTTCTCATCATCACCTGCCCTTGCAGAGAGTCAGCCGTCTCAGGTTAGTGTCTATTGCACTACAACACCCAGGAACATTTCTAAACCTAACTTGAGTACGCTGCACCTCTCTTTTGTTGTCACGAACAGGATCCGCACGCTTTATAGTGCAAGAAGCGTGAACTTCGTGCCTTATACAGTTGCCCTGTGACCAAAGTGACAAATTCCCTGTTTTATTAAAGTGGACTTTGTGGACTGAAAAACATACCCAAAGTGTGCCTAAAACCTCTAAAAAGCGCTGTACAGTGTTGCGCTAGCAAGAGGAAGAAAATCGCCACACCGGAGTGTGGTTTTAAGGACTTTTCAACAACCCTGCTTGCTGTCAGGGAATGGGGACCAAGATGGCCACCGGCCGCCTGGAGTAAAGTTTCCCGCGCTGCTGAGGACCTTCGTGGGCGGATCCCTGCAAAGACACAGAGAATCCCGCCCCTCGTCATCATCCCACCGCCGCGGCCCTGTTTCTTCTACGTCACCGCGTACTCTGGACGTCCGGAATCTCTCGAGACTTGGCCTGCGCAAGCCCGGCGATACCGGTAAGAACTTGTAACCGGAGGGAAGGGGATTGTTCCGGCCCCTTTAGTCACCAGCGGCCACATCGCAATAAGCTAACATGTCAGAACCGGGAGTTCCCGAGCAGCCGGCCCCGGGAGAGCTTGCGGCTCCTAATCATTCTATAGCCCCCAGCATGATGCCCTTTACCATGCCTTACTATTTCGGGGCCCCATGGTTTCCCCGCTATAAAGGAGAGACCCATACCCTAAGAGACTTTAAAGAAAAGTTGCTGGCATTATTCAAACCCCATAAATGCCGATCAGCAAATGGAAATCCTGCTAGCGCAACTGGAGGGAGCTGCCCGCAGGGAGGTATTATCCTGGCCTGCTACTGAGCGGAGTACTCTAGAACAGATATTCACCCGCCTCAGGGCCACTTTTGAAACTAGGACTGCCTCAGAGATAAAGATGCACTTCTTTGGCAAGAAACAGAAGTCCGGTGAGTCCCTCCGTGACTATGCCCTATCACTTCAGGAGGCTTTAGGGGCTGTAATTCAGATAGATCCCAAGGAGGCTGATAACCAGGACCAGACCCTGAGGGAACAATTTATCAACGGGGTGTCTAGTGAACAAATAAGGACCCAATTAAAGATGCTGTCCGCCCAGCACCCTAACAGTACCTTTCTGGACTTTAAAGAACTGGCGATAAAAATTCTGGGGTCAGCAGTATCTCCGGAGTTGAGCACCCCACCTGAGTCATCAGCCTGCAGGCCAAAACCGCTTATCACTAACCGAGCTGAGGCCGGCCAAGCTGTTCAAGTGTCAGCTACCGATAATATTGCCATGCTGACAGAGCAAGTAAATCACCTCACTAAAAGTCTAGAGAAAGTGTGCAGAAAAATAGAGGAATGGGAAAAACCCATAATGACAGAAGAAGAATTCCTGTCACCTCCTAGGCCGTTCCCACCTCCTTACCAAGAGACTCACCCCAGGGATCCTGGGAGGCGTAATAGAGATCGCAAGCGGCCCGTGTGTACATACTGCAAAAAGCTGGGACACACAGAATCCACGTGCTGGCAGTTAAACGGGCAACCCCTGAGGCTGAGGACCACCCCTCGGGAGGTAGAACACTAGGTCCAAAGGATCCAAATTGGATGCCACGGTATGTAGGATCCCATCCTAAAATCAACATAGAGATCAACGGGGTCTCCTTTGAAGCCCTATTAGACACTGGGTCTCAGGTCACTACTATTCAGCTGCCCGCCTTTGAAAGATTCTGGGACACCAACCAATTGACCCAGCCGCCTGAATCCTGGGTGGAGATTATCGCCAGCAATGGCAAACCAGTAAAGATTCATGGATACTGGGAACCCACCCTGCAGGTGGGAGAAGTAACCTTACCGCAACAGGGGGTGATAGTAGTACAGGCCGGCGACAGAGGAGGACATCCTGTCATTCTAGGCACCAATGTCTTCAAAAACTGTTATTCAGAAATACTTGCCGTATTACACCAGACTTTGCCCACTGCTTCCTCTGCATCCAAGAGGGTGATTCAAAAGACTATTACTGTGTTAAGTGCCCAGCAGAGGTTTGCTAATGGGAAAGGAGAAATTTGTACTGCCAGGATTAGTGATATTAAGCCTGTGACTTTGCCTCCTAATTCTCAAACTCTTTTATGGTGTCGTGCTGTCCTGGGAGTCCAAGGCCGAGATTATCCAGCCCTGGTAGAACCAATCCAGATGGAGGATTACCCTTATGTGAGAGCTGCCAAGTGCCTGGTGAACGTCTCCCAAGGTAAAGTACCTGTCCGTCTGATTAACCTGAGTGATCATCCTGTTGCGCTTACTAAGCATTGCCGTGTTGCCCAGCTGTCCCAGGTGTCCTTCCAAGACGTCATTCGTCTTCCAGTGACAGAAAAGCCGCCAGCTGCAGTCAGCGGACGTCCGTCGGTGACCCAGCCACAAGTGCCCTGGTGGGAAGAGCTCCATGTGGGGGACGAGACTACCCCCCAACAACAACAAGAAGGGATTATACAGCTTGTCAAAGAGTACCACCAGGCCTTCAGTAAGCATGCTACTGATTATGGAGAGGTGAGTGCCATACAACACACCATACCTACTGGCTCTCATCCTCCTATCAAGGAGAGATACAGACCTTTACCACCTACTTCATATCAGACTGTAAAAGAAATGATCCAAGAGATGAAAGACTCTAATGTAATCCGGGACAGCCGTAGTCCGTGGGCTGCACCCCTGGTCCTTGTAAAGAAGAAGGACGGTGGTATCCGTTTCTGTGTGGATTATAGGAAAATTAATCAAATAACCCACAAAGATGCATACCCACTGCCCCGCATTGAGGAGTCACTAACTGCTCTGGGCTCCTCTGCCTATTTCTCCACATTGGACTTGA
This sequence comes from Bufo bufo, assembly GCF_905171765.1. Lineage (NCBI taxonomy): Eukaryota > Metazoa > Chordata > Amphibia > Anura > Bufonidae > Bufo > Bufo bufo. The sequence goes on from NC_053390.1 coordinate 123,610,427, forward strand.
CCAGTGGCTACTGGCAAGTACCCATGGCCCCTGCAGATAGGGAAAAGACTGCTTTCACTACTCCCATGGGCCTGTTTGAATTCAATTGTATGCCGTTCGGGCTATGTAATGCCCCAGGAACTTTCCAGAGACTAATGGAGCGGTGTTTGGGTCACAAAAACTTCGAAACAGTGCTGCTGTATCTAGATGACGTCATTGTGTACTCAAAAACATATGAAGACCATCTGAAACATTTGGCAGAAGTATTTGAAATCCTTATCAAATATGGCTTGAAGGTAAAGCCATCCAAGTGTCACCTGCTCAAACCTGCAGTAAGATACCTGGGGCATGTGGTAAGCGGAGAGGGCGTGCAACCTGACCCTGATAAGTTAGCGGCTGTCCGTAATTGGCCGGTTCCTACTACCGTCAAGGAAGTAAGGGGTTTCTTTGGTTTTGCCGGCTACTATAGACGTTTTATCCCCCATTTTGCTCAAATAGCTGATCCTATCCAGGAGCTCTTGAGGGGGCAACCCAAGAAAAGTCCTAGAACTCCTGTGCCCATTGAGTGGAATGAGGAAAGAGAGATAGCGTTCCAATTGCTAAAAAAGAAACTGACCGAGCCTCCTGTGTTAGGTTATCCAGACTACAGCAAGCCCTTCCATCTGTATACTGATGCTAGCAAGCGAGGCCTGGGAGCTGTGTTAGCCCAGATCCAAGAGGGAAAAGAAAGAGTGATAGCTTATGCAAGCCGCTCCCTGAAAGGAGCTGAGAAAAATGACCAGAATTATAGTTCCTTCAAACTAGAGTTCCTGGCATTAGTGTGGGCAGTGACAGAAAAATTCAAGGATTATCTAGCCGCCACCCCGTTCATTGCATTCACTGACAATAACCCTCTGGCACATCTAAATACAGCTAAATTAGGGGCCTTGGAGCAGAGATGGGCCTCTCGCCTCGCCAACTATGATTTCTCTGTAAAATATTGTGCTGGACGTACTAATGATAATGCTGATGCTTTATCCAGGCTTCCCACAGAGACAGCTCCTGATGATGTGCGAGATGCTTGGGAAGCTGTAGAGATGCCGGCTTTCTATAACAAATTTGCTCAACAGGATCAGGCTCGAGCTACCAATGACAGAGCTGCAGTTCCTTCACCCTCCAGTAGGCCTGAACCTAAAGAAGAAAGGTGGGTGAAACTACAGTCTGAAAGTAGAGTGCTGGGTGAGTTGTTGGACTTCATTACTAGTGGCAGAGCCCCTGAGAGGATTCGGCGTAAGAGTGCAGATCCTGAACTCATCAAACTGTGGAGACAGCGCCATCAACTCTTCATACAAAAGGGCCTATTGCTACGGAGAAGCCTAGACCCAGTGTCCAACGAGAGAGTACACCAGATTCTCATACCCCGACGAGATGCAGGTATGGTGTTGTTGATGTACCACTTTCAATCCGGTCACTTTGGGGTCCAAAAGACTGAGGCTAATATCCGCCAGCGGTTTTACTGGGTGGGCATGAGAGAAGACATGGAGAAGTGGTGTCGGGAGTGTATAGCCTGTGCCTTAAAACGAAGTGAGCACCATGATCAGAGGGCACCACTGAGACCCATTGTAAGTACCCGTCCTCTTGAACTTGTCGCCATCGACCATGTGAAACTGGAGCCTAGTCGCTCAGGGTATGCTTATGCCATGACTATTATTGACCATTTCACTAAGTTTGTTGTAGCGGTGCCTGTGAGAGACCAGACAGCCAAGACTACAGCCGAACTGTTCTGGAAGCACTTCCTCCTGCCCTACGGATGTCCAGAAAAGATCCTCACCGATCAAGGACCTGCTTTTGAGTCCCATCTGTTCCATGAACTGTGCCGCTTACACAACTGTAAGAAGATCCGGACAACGGCCTACCATCCTCAAGGTAATGGATTATGTTAAAAAATGAATCAGACCTTGATAGAGATGCTGAGGGCCGTACCTCCTGAAACCAGAGAAGATTGGCCTAATCTGTTGCCACAGCTCATGTTCACGTACAATCATACCATCCATTGTTCCACTGGGTATACCCCTTTTTACTTGATGTTTGGGCGCCAAGGGACATTGCCTGCTGATCACTCCTTGGACATACATGTACCTGATTGCATCAACCCATTACCTAATACCGACTGGGTTGCTGAGCACCAAAGGCGATTGAATACAGCCAAAGCCATTGTTCAGGAGCGGATGGACAATGTTAGGGACCGACAGCAGAGAGACTATGATCAGGCAGCCCATGCAGAACCCTTGACAATAGGGTCTGTGGTATGGTTAAAAAATAACCGCCGTACAAGTAAACTGGACAGTAAATGGGAGCAAAGTCCCTATGTTGTCACTGCAATCCCAAATGTTGGGACTCATACTTATGAGATCACCCGGGAAGGCAAGGGATCCCAAATTGTACACAGAAACCGGTTAAAGCTCTGCCTGGCACCAGAACCCAGTGCCGAGAGTTCTAGATCTGAATCCCCTGTGTCAGAGTCATCAATACAGCCCGAGGATCCTATGCAGGCTGTCAGTAATCTAAGGTATGACGCTGATCCCATGCATTGGCTTCTGACACCATGGTTGAACTTGCTGGTGCCTGCTCCGGCACCTACTGTATCTTCACCTCCAGAAGAGCCGGTTCAAGATGCCCCGGATCCAGTTCCCCCTCTAATGGATCTAGTTGTTCCTGTTGTTCCTGTTGTTCCTGACCAAGGTCTCACTGATGGAGACCCTCTTGTTGCTCCTCTCTCTTCTACCTCGTTGCTAAGGGAGGAGGAGACCCCTGTGTTGAGAAGGTCCACCCGGATGACCAGGGGACGTCCGCCAGTCCGTTTAGGAGACTTTGACTATGCTGGTGGTGTCTCCTCCCGAGCAGTTGCTACTGGTAATACCTTGCTTGACATTTGTGCACAAGAATGGACTCCCCCACGTGAGCCCTTGCCTGTGATACACCCACAGGAAACCCCTGGGTAGTTCCGTTATTATACTGCCACCAAAGAAAATGGACTAACCTGGTTCACCCTAAGTCCGCTGTGCCAGGTCAGCGGCCGTGCCTAAGAAGCAAGAAGACGCCCCTTTTCCTTACGTCATTTGTTCATGAAGTTACCAATGTTATGTTTTCTGTGTGAAATAATTATTTATAATGGAATGCATATGTTATGTACCATGTTATGCCGGTTCAGGAAGGTGTGTGAGTACGAGGCCTTACTCACGTTAAAGTCTGGGGGTGTGCAGCATACGGGTAGGTTACCCGACACTGCTAGAATGTAATGTGTGTTTCCCTTTAAGCCAGTTAGGCCTGGTGCAGGCAATCTTTATTCCAGCCAGCAGAGGGAGCCCCCCAGTTCAGTATAAATAGGCTAGGGCCTAGCCAGGAAGGGAGTTCAGAAGTTTCTAGAGAGAGACAGAGGCAAGTCAAGAAAAGCAAGAGGTACTCAAGACAACAGAGGAGGTACTTGATAGAGATAAAACCAAGGATATACGCCAGAGCTAGGGCATTGGACCTTGGAGAAGAGTTTCTATGTTCCAAGATCAGTCAGGAATAGAGTGCAAGCTGCCTGTACTGCAAGTCCTGTGTTTAACACTCTAAAGTCACCTTGCTATATATATATATATTGCCTGCATCAACTGTATTGAAAATCAACTGTCTTCAAAGGAACTGCGCTTCCGTCAATGTCCCTATATGATGACTACTAAAGTTTGAATTCTGTTTTAACATCACGTGGTTCCTCAGTTATTCCTGCTATCAGCAAACGGCGTGCCACCGTTTAATTGGCACTGGCGTCACGAACATTTCTCATCATCACCTGCCCTTGCAGAGAGTCAGCCGTCTCAGGTTAGTGTCTATTGCACTACAACACCCAGGAACATTTCTAAACCTAACTTGAGTACGCTGCACAACCCTTGAATTTCACACGTGCTGATGGGTGTTTTAAAAACCCAGGCAATTATGACTGTATTTCTAGCTCAAATTGCACACTGACTAATCCTGCAAAGGCACCAAATGTTGTATATTGCCAATAAAGTGTTGTGTTTTTTTAAAATCAGATTATTAGTGCAGCATTTCAAGCTTGGATTTGAATGTCACTGGGCTCAGGGCAGGGTAAAAAGATTGTGCACTGCACCCACACAACTAAATCTATGTAGATCGCTGAGTTCAATTGGAGTTCAATCTGATAACAGATTCTGTCCTATTCTCTCCCTCACAGCAGCAGCATCCTCTCCCTACACTAAGAACAGCAGAGTGACTCCAGCTTATATAGAGGCTGGGTCACATGCTGCGCTGGCCAATCACAGCCATGCCATTAGAAGGCATGGCTGTGATGGCTTCTAAGGTCACACAGTTAAACGCTTGTTGATTGGCTGCTCTGCAGAAATCGCCGAACAACGAACCAGAACTTTTACTGAAATGTTCGGGTTCGGGGTCCAAAAATCCTAAAGTTCGGGTTCGCTCAACCCTACATACAACACTTTTACCACGTATAGATAAGGGAGAGAGAACTATAGGCTCAAACATAGGGTAAAATAACCTATAGGGTAGCCAGTAGAATATGTAAGCACATAGAAGGAGATAGTATGTACATATGTCCATAAACATGGTACCTGCCTCTCCCACTACAATGCAGTATACAACAGGGTAATTGACAAAAATATTACATAGACATAACATGGTCAAAAGTTTAGAAGTACCTAAACTTACTGTACTTGTAAAGAAGGAAAACAGATAAAAGCATATGAACTGATATGCGATATACATGAAAGCCAGTTACTCCACCAGCAAGTAGGAACTCCAGTAGGGCTCCACTTCTGCTATGTGGTTGGATTCATCCAGGAGCATGTGATAATATGTATTCCATAAAGAATTTCCTGGTGTGAGGTTTGTTTCTTACAGGCTTATCAGTGGAAGGCATCAGGTTCCTAGTGTCTTCAATCTGGTTAGGGCCTCTTTCATACTGACGTGTGTTATCCGTGGCCGTATTGCGGCCCGCAAATCGTGGGCCGCAATACACGGCCACAGTTCCGTGTGCATTCCGCATCACGGATGCGGACCCATTCACTTCAATGGGTCCGCAAATCCGCAATCGCGGAACAGCCGCACGGGACGGGACCCCGCGGAAGCACTACGGAGTGCTTCCGTGGGGTTACGTCCCGTACTTCCGTTCCGCAAAAAGATAGGACATGTTCTATCTTTTAGCGGAACGGGCGGATCGCGGACCCATTAAAGTGGGCCATAAATAGCGGGCCGGCGATCGTGCATTGCGGGCCGCTATTTGCGGGCCGCAGAACAGGCATGAGTCACACACGTCAGTGTGAAAGAGGCCTAATGGTGTAACGGTTGCCACCTACTACTGTCTGTAACCCAAAGGGAACTGCACTCCTTGGCTGTTTTTCAAACAGCCTCTTTTACTCTAAAGTCTAACAAACATGAAACGGCATCTCTTGAGTTATGTTTAGGGCGGAGGGAGCAATATCACCATTGATAGTAGCATTATTGATAGGACAGATTTGGTTATTCCTTTTATCCTGAGGTTGTTCCTTCTGCCTCTATTGTCTTGATCATGTATATAGCTATATGGAGAGTTTATATGGGATTGACATTGTTGGAAGATTTGTGCATCAGAGTGCTCACTTAAGATTACTTCAGCATTCTTTCTTGCATCTCAACTCATTTCTTGCATCTCTAATCTGAAACCAATTTGTCTCACATCTTGGTTTATTTTATTTAGGTCTCTCACCAGAGGCTGCAAGGCTTCAGCGTTCTTTGTAGGAATGTACGAGAGATTGGCAGCTCATCATTAGCTTGAATGTCGTCATCATCACTTGATCATATGCCTGTTATTTCCTCATAACCATGATGATATCAGAATGAGGAACATACTGTAGCTGCTTTCTATAAATTCTCAAAAAAAAAAATCGGAGTAGGACCTGGTAGCGGGCAGAGATGTGTTTTGATCAAAAGAGTCTCAGATTTTATCATATCAGAGTGAGGGCTTAGTCCATATATAATGTTTTTATCTATTGTATGACTGCATTATTTTATGTGATTTTTGCCATGTACATAGACATATTTAGTTATCATATTGTGCAGTATGTTTTGTATTTTTATTCAGTGATTTTTAAAGTTTATGTTCTTGAACGAGTGGCACCTTCATGTGTGAATGCGCTCCTATTTTATCTTGGGTGTAGCATTCTTGTGCACTTTTTACCCCGCCTATCCCACAGGCGATGCACACAGAGGTAACCAGGAGCAGTACACTATATGTGCAGGGTCTGCTCTCCTGAACATAGATGCCCAACGGCATAGGTAGGTGTAGAGTAGGACCTGCCTGACGGAGACCACGCACAGATGCGTTTTGATCAAAATATATTGGATGAGAGTCTCAGATTTTATAATGTTTGCATCAATTGTATGAGTGCATTATTTTCTGTAATTTTTATTTTATAAATTGTGGGGACTCACTCTGGTAGACAGGATTAGCGGATGCAGTATAGAGGCAACAACAAGTTCTTTGCATCAAACAGTTCAGTGTTTTATTCACACTTTAGGCAAGTGACAAAGCAAGCAGTCATATTCAAACAAAAAAGTCACCTTGCGGTGTTGGTGGTAATTCACACCATGCAGCAATTCTGCCTCAAAGAGTCCTTGCTCATAGCAGCACCAACCTGTTTTCACGCCAAACAGGTACGGAAGTTAGCACGGTTAACACACATGCTTTATGAGATGTGTTATCTAAACTAAATGTAACTAAATGCGTTAAGCAATTGCTTTTCAATGGCTTTTGTTTCAAGATAACACGATGAGTTAAGAAATTTGAGTTTAGAGTGTGTGTGTTACCCCTGCTACATCTGTAGCAAGCCTTAATTCCAGACACAAGCTTACCAGATCCCAACACAGAGACATGGCTTCTGAGCCCAGCTGCCTATTAAGGACAGCCAGGTGCTGCCAAAACCCGGAACGGCATTTAACCCCTTAAGGACCGGGCTCATTTTCACCTTAAGGACCAGGCCATTTTTTGGAAATCTGACCAGTGTCACTTTAAGTGCTAATAACTTTAAAACGCTTTGACTTATCCAGGCCGTTCTGAGATTGTTTTTTCGTCACATATTGTACTTCATGACACTGGTAAAATGAAGTCCAAAAAATTTTTTTTTTTGGACAAGAAAATACCTAATTTACCAAATATTTGGAAAAATTTGCAAATTTCAAAGTTTCAGTTTCTCTACTTCTGTAATACATAGTAATACCCAAAAAAATTGTGATGACTTTACATTCCCTATATGTCTACTTCATGCTTGAATTGTTTTGGGAATGATATTTTATTTTTTGGGGATGTTATAAGGCTTAGAAGTTTAAAAGCAAATCTTGAAATTTTTCCGAAATTTACAAAAACTCAATTTTTAGGGACCAGTTCAGGTTTGAAGTCACTTTGCGAGGCTTACATAATAGAAACCACCCAAAAATGACCCCATCTAAGAAACTACACCCCTCAAGGTATTCAAAACTGATTTTACATACGTCGTTAACCCTTTAGGTGTTGCACAAGAGTTATTGGCAAATGGAGATGAAATTTGAGAATTTCATTTTTTTGCCTAATTTTCAATTTTAACCCATTTTTTCCACTAACAAAGCAAGGGTTAACAGCCAAACAAAACTGTATCTTTATTGCCCTGACTCTGCTGTTCACAGAAACACCCCATATGTGGCCGTAAACTACTGTATGGCCACACAGCGGGGCGTAGAGTGAAAGGTGCGCCGTTTGGTTTTTGGAGGGCTAATTTTGCTGGACTGTTTTTTTGACACCATGTCCCATTTGAAGCCCCCCTGATGCACCCCTAGAGTAGAAACTCCATAAAAGTGACCCCATATAAGAAACTACACCCCTCAAGGTATTTAAAACTGATTTTACAAACTTTGTTAACCCTTTAGGTGTTGCACAATATTTAATGGAAAATAGAGACACAATTTCAAAATTTCACATTTTTGGCAGATTTTCCATTTTAATATTTTTTTTCCAGTTACAAAGCAAGGGTTAACAGCCAAACAAAACTCATTATTTATGGCCCTGATTCTGTAGTTTACAGAAACACCCCATATGTGGTCGTAAACCGCTGTACGGCTACACGGCATGGCGCAGAAGGAAAGGAACGCCATACGGTTTTTGGAAGGCAGGTTTTGCTGGACTGTTTTTTTTTACACCATGTCCCATTTGAAGCCCCCCTGATGCACCCCTAGAGTAGAAACTCCATAAAAGTGACCCCATCTAAGAAACTACACCCCTCAAGGTATTCAAAACAGATTTTACAAACTTTGTTAACCCTTTAGGTGTTGCACAAGATTTAATGGAAAATAGAGACACAATTTCAAAATTTCACATTTTTGGCAGATTTTCCATTTTAATATTTTTTTTCCAGTTACAAAGCAAGGGTTAACAGCCAAACAAAACTCAATATTTATGGCCCTAATTCTGTAGTTTACAGAAACACCCCATATGTGGTTGTAAACCGCTGTACGGGCACACGGCAGGGCGCAGAAGGAAAGGAACGCCATACGGTTTTTGGAAGGCAGATTTTGCTGGACTGTTTTTTTTTACACCATGTCCCATTTGAAGCCCCCCCGATGCACCCCTAGAGTAGAAACTCCAAAAAAGTGACCCCATTTTAGAAACGGCAGGATAGGGTGGCAGTTTTGTTGGTACTAGTTTAGGGTACATATGATCATATGATTTTTGGTTGATCTATATTACACTTTTTGTGCGGCAAGGTAACAAGAAATAGCTTTATTGGCACGTTTTTTTTTTTTGTTATTTACAACTTTCATCTGACAGGTTAGATCATGTGGTAATTAATCATGCGGTATAGAGCAGGTTGTCACGGACGCGGCGATGTATACAATTTTTTTTATTTATGTAAGTTTTATACAATAACTTCATTTTTAAAACCAAAAAAATGTTTTAGTGTCTCCATAGTCTAAGAGCCATAGTTTTTTCAGTTTTTGGGCGATTATCTTGAGTAGGGTCTCATTTTTTGCGGGATGAGATAATGGTTTGATTGGCACTATTTTGGGGTGCATATGACTTTTTGATCGCTTGCTATTACACTTTTTGTGATGTAAGATGGCAAAAAATAGCTTTTTTTCCAAGTTTTTTTTTTTTTTTTTTTTTTTTACGGTGGTCACCTGAGGGGTTAGTTCATGTGATATTTTTATAGAGCCGGTCGATACGGACGCGGCGATACCTAATATGTATACTTTATTTTTATTTATGTAAGTTTTACACAATGATTTCATTTTTGAAAAAAAAAAATCATGTTTTAGTGTTTCCATAGTCTAAGAGCCATAGTTTTTTCAGTTTTTGGGCGATTATCTTGAGGAGGGTCTCATTTTTTGCGGGATGAGATGACGGTTTGATTGGTACTATTTTGGCGTACATGCGACTTTTTTGATCACTTTTATTACCTTTTTTGGGAAGTAAGGTGGGAAAAATTTCAATTTTCTCATAGTTTTTATTTTATTTTTTTTATGGCGTTCACCATGTGGGGAAAATAACATGACCGTTTTATAGATCAGGTCGTTACGGACGCGGCGATACCTAATATGTGTAGTTTATTTTTTTTTTTATTTTTTTATTCAGTGATAAATGTTTTTTTTTTTTACTTTATTTTTTACATTTTTTTGACCCAGACCCACTTGGTTCTTGAAGATCCAGTGGGTCTGATGTCTGTATAATACAGTACAGTACAATATATATTGCACTGTACTGTATTTTACTTACACTGAACAGATCTATGCTTTTAGCACAGATCTGTTCAGCACCATGGACAGCAGGACGCCTGAGCAGGCGTCCTGTTGCTATGGGAACCTTCCCCGTCTGCCACAACTTCGCAGACGGGGAAGGGTAAGCACAGGGCTGAGGGGGGCTGTCGGGGGGCTCTCTCCCTCTCCATCGGGGGGCTGCAAAGGCACAGCAGCCCCCGGATGGAGAGGGAGGGAACTCCCTGACCGATGACAGTTAACTTTTTCCATACAGCGGTCCGTACGGACCGCGGTATGGAAAGGGTTAAACGGCTGACATCTGCACAGATGTCAGCCATTTATACCAGGGTGCCAGCAATGTGCTGGCACCCTGGTATACCCACTAGAAGCCATCGATCGTTCATGGGGAGGCGGGCGGGGGATCGCGATCCCGCCTGCCGCACCGACCGCCTCCCGCAACGCCCCCACCGCATGCGACACCCCCCCCCCGCACCACCCGCCGGCATCAAATCGTGCAGGGGAAGGGGGGTGAAAAATATTGATTTTAGGCACTGTAAAGTTTCTGATCCCCGCGGTCAGGGACCGCGGGGATCAGAAACTGCAGAAAGCGCAGCAAACCGCAGGTCTGAATTGACCTGCGGTTTGCTGCGATCGCCGACACGGGGGGGTCACATGACCCCCCCTGGCGTTGTGACAGGATACCGGCTGAATGATTTCAGCCGGCATCCTGTTCAGATTAACCCCTGGGGCGCCAGAATGCCTATTTAAAGTTAGGACGTATCGGTATGTCCTTGGTCCTTAAGGACTCGGGAAATAGGGCGTACCGGTACGTCCTATGTCCTTAAGGGGTTAAAATCCGGTCCAGTATTTGACCTCACCTGGCTTTAAATCAGCCCAGCAGCACATGCTGGGAGATAAATACCTGTTTCCCCAGACCAAACCTCTCACTGTGTCACATACCCCCCCTTTGTTCAACCCTGAGGGGGTGAACACACGCCAGACAGTGTACGTGGGACAGGGCATCCGCATTTCCCTGTAACCGGCCTGCCCTTCGTTTCACCGAAAACGTAAAGTTTTGCAGGGAGAGAAACCATCGGGTGACCCGGGCATTTCTCTCCTTGGCCTGGCTCATCCACTTGAGAGGGTAGTGGTGAGTTTCCAGGCAGAATTTGGTCCATTGCTATTTGGTCAAACGGTACTTCGATAATCGAGTGAGGTACTAGGGGACTACAGAAATGTGGCTGGGGGCTAGTTATATGGCAGGTCGGGCAAGACTTACAAAACTCTTCCACTTCTTTGAATATGCTGGGCCAGTAAAACCACTGTAGAATACGATCCTAAGTTTTCTGCAGCCTCAGGTGACCCCCGAGAACATTTTAGTGGGCTTTATCTAACACAAGCTTGCGATAAGCCTTGGGGACCACCAACTGCTCAATAGGATCACCCTGTAGTTGGTTTACCCGATACAACATATCCTGATGAACCACAAAACAGGGAAACACTGACTCTGCCCCAGGTTGTTGTGGTTCACCATCTACTATTTACACATTTTCCCAGGCGGAGGATAGGGTTGGGTCCCGACGTTCAGCGGTACCAAAATTATCCCCAGAGACATTGAGGTCTGCCAATTCAGGACCCGGCGGCAAGTCCTCCACGTCTCCCACCATCACACTTAGCCTGGTTGTCTCCCCCTCTTCCACCGAAGTGGTGGTCACCCCTACAGCTGGCCCTTCGGTCTCAGGTTCCCAGGGTTCTGGTCTCCCCCCTGAGCCGGGCCACTCTGCTAAGGTTACCCCTGTCTCATAGGTATCAGTCACTCTCATAGCAGGCCACAGTAACGGGAAGCCCGGGAAGTCTACTAGATTAGCAGATGCAGTATAGAGGCAACAACAAGTTCTTTGGATTAACCAGTTCAGTGTTTTATTCACACTTAGGCCTCATGCACACGACCGTTGTGTGCCTCCGTGGCCGTTGTGCCGTTTTCCATTTTTTTTCGGAAAATGCACCGTTTTGCAGCCGCATCCGTGATCCGTGTTTCCTGTCCGTCAAAAAAATATGACCTGTCCTATTTTTTTGACGGACAACGGTTCACGGACCCATTCAAGTCAATGGGTCCGTGAAAGAACACGGATGCACACAAGATTGGCATCCGCGTCCGTGATCCGTGGCCGTAGGTTACTTTCATACAGACGGATCCGAAGATCCATCTGCATAAAAGCTTTTTCAGAGATGAGTTTTCACTTCGTGAAAACTCATATCCGACAGTATATTCTAACACAGAGGCGTTCCCATAGTGATGGGGACGCTTCTAGTTAGAATATACTACGAACTGTGTACATGACTGCCCCCTGCTGCCTGGCAGCACCCGATCTCTTACAGGGGGCTGTGATCCGCACAATTAACCCCTCAGGTGCTGCACCTGAGGGGTTAATTGTGCATATCATAGCCCCCTATAAGAGATCAGGGGCTGCCAGGCAGCAGGGGGCAGACCCCCCTCCCTCCCCAGTTTGAATATCATTGGTGGCCAGTGTGCGGCCACCCCGCCCCCCTCCCTCTATTGTAATATCATTGGTGGCCAGTGTGCGGCCTCCGTCGCCCCCCCCACCCTCCCTCTATTGTAATTTCATTGGTGGCCAGTGTGCGTCGGCCCCCCCTCCCTCCCTTTATTGTAATATCATTGGTGGCCAGCGTGCGCCCGCCCCTCCCTCTATTGTAATATCATTGGTGTCCAGTGTGCGGCCCCCCCCGGGCCCCCCTCTAGTGTATTAATATCACTGGTGGGCAGTGTGCGGCCTCCCCTTCCCCCCCCCCCCCCCGATCATTGGTGGCAGCGGGGATTCCGATCGGAGTCCCAGTTTAATCGCTCTGGGGCTCCGATCGGTAACCATGGCAACCAGGACGCTACTGCAGGCCTGGTTGCCATGGTTACTTAGCAATATTACAATATTGGAAGCATCATACTTACCTGCTGCGCTGTCTGTGACCGGCCGGGAGCTCCTCCTACTGGTAAGTGACAGATCATTAAGCAATGCGCCGCACAGACCTGTCACTTACCAGTAGGAGGAGCTCCCGGCCGGTCACAGACAGCGCAGCAGGTAAGTATGATGCTTCCAATATTGTAATATTGCTAAGTAACCATGGCAACCAGGCCTGCAGTAGCGTCCTGGTTGCCATGGTTACCGATCGGAGCCCCAGAGCGATTAAACTGGGACTCCGATCGGAATCTCCGCTGCCACCAATGATCGGGGGGGGGGGGGGGAGAGGGGAGGCCGCACACTGGCCACCAATGATATTAATACAATAGAGGGGGGGCGGGGGGGGGCCGCACACTGACCACGAATGATATTACAATAGAGGGAGGGGGGGCCGCACGCTGGCCACCAATGATATTACAATAAAGGGAGGGAGGGGGGCCGACGGAGGCCGCACACTGGCCACCAATGAAATTACAATAGAGGGAGGGGGGGGCGACGGAGGCCGCACACTGGCCACCAATGATATTACAATAAAGGGAGGGAGGGGGGGCCGACAGAGGCCGCACACTGGCCACCAATGATATTACAATAGAGGGGTAGCGGGGGGGGGGGGCCGCACACTGGCCACCAATGATATTCAAACTGGGGAGGGAGGGGGGTCTGCCCCCTGCTGCCTGGCAGCCCCTGATCTCTTACAGGGGGCTATGATACGCACAATTAACCCCTTCAGGTGCGGCACCTGAAGGGTTAATTGTGCTGATCACAGCCCCCTGTAAAAGATCGGTTGCTGCCAGTCAGCAGGGGGCAGTAATGTACACAGTTCGTAGTATATTCTAACTAGAAGCGTCCCAATCACTATGGGAACGCCTCTGTGTTAGAATATACTGTCGGATCTGAGTTTCACGATGTAACTCAAATCGGATGGTATATTCTAACATAGAGGCGTTCCCATGGTGATGGGGACGCTTCAAGTTAAAATATACCATCGGATTGGAGAAAACTCCGATCCTATGGTATATTAACTTCTGAGATTTACATTGAAAGTCAATGGGGGACGGATCCGTTTGAAATTGCACCATATTGTGTCAACGTCAAACGGATCCGTCCCCATTGACTTGCATTGTAATTCAGGACGGATCCGTTTGGCTCCGCACGGCCAGGCGGACACCAAAAAATTTTTTCATGTCCGTGGATCCTCCAAAAATCAAGGAAAACCCACGGATGAAAAAACGGTCACGGATCACGGACCAACGGAACCCCGTTTTGCGGACCGTGAAAAAATACGGTCGTGTGCATGAGGCCTTAGGCAAGTGACAAAACAAGCAGTCATATTCAAACAAAGAGTCACCTTGCGGTGTTGGTAGTAATTCACACTATGCGGCAATTCTGCCTCAGAGTCCTTGCTCATAGCAACACCAACCTGTTTTCACGCCAAACAGGTAGCAAGCCTTCATCCAGACACAAGGCTCCCAGATCCCAACACAAAGACATGGCTTCTGAGCCCAGCTGCCTATTAGGCTGCGTTCACACGGGCGAGATTTCCGCGCGGGTGCAATGCGGTAGGTGAACGCATTGCACCCGCACTGAATCTGGACCCATTCATTTCAATGGGGCTGTTCAGATGAGCGATGATTTTCACGCATCACTTATGCGTTGCGTGAAAATCGCAGCATGCTCTATATTCTGCGTTTTTCACGCAACGCAGGCCCCATAGAAGTGAATGGGGTTGCGTGAAAATCGCATGCATCCGCAAGCAAGTGCGGATGCGGTGCGATTTTCACGCATGGTTGCTAGGTGACAGTCTATACACTGTATTATTTTCCCTTATAACATGGTTATAAGGGAAAATAATAGCATTCTGAATACAGAATGCATAGTAGGTGATCAATTGAGGGTTAAAAAAAAAAAAAATTAACTCACCTTCTCCTCTTGTTCGCGTAGTTCTCCCGGTCTTCAGTTCTTTAAAAAGATGAACTATGGGCTAAAGGACCTTTGGTGACGTCAGATCACATGCTCCAATCACATGGTACATCACCGCGGTGATGGACCATGTCATTGGAGCATGTGATCTGACGTCACCAAAGGTCCTTTAGCCCATAGTTCATCTTTTTAAAGAACTGAAGACCGGGAGAACTACGCGAACAAGAGGAGAAGGTGAGTTAATTTTTTTATTTTTTAACCCTCAATTGATCACCTACTATGCATTCTGTATTCAGAATGCTATTATTTTCCCTTATAACCATGTTATAAGGGAAAATAATAACATCTACACAACACCGAACCCAAACCTGAACTTCAGTGAAGAAGTTCGGGTCTGGGTACCACAGTCGGTTTTTTATCACGCGCGTGCAAAACACATTGCACCCGCGCGATAAAAACTGAACATCGGAACGCAATCGCAGTCAAAACTGACTGCAATTGCATTCCTACTCGCGCGGGTTTGCCGCAACACACCGGGACGCATCCGGAACTAATCCGGACACGCTCGTGTGAACCCAGCCTTAAGGATAACCAGGTGCTGCCAAAACCCTGACCGGCATTTAAAATCCCGTCCAGTATTTGACCTCACCTGGCTATAAATCAGCCCAGCAGCACATGCTGGGAGGAAAATACCTGTTTTTCCAGACCAAATTTCTCACTGTGTCACAAAATGTAGCCATGGACATCCGCATATTTAGTTATCATATTGTGCAGGATGTTTTGTATTTTTTTCTGCGATTTTTAAGATATATTCACAAATGAATAATAAAGGAAAGACACAACATAGATTCATAAGAATAGATGCCAGAGTCATAAGAATTGTCATTGAATATGAGTAGTTACTAAAACAGACCTGTCAGGAGAGGTTATGGGTCCTTTTTAAGATCAGGACAGGTTTATCTTGGTACTGCGAGCCACGGAATTAGAGTACTTTCACACTAGCGTTTTTCTTTTCCGGCGCTGAGTTCCGTCCTAGGGGCTCAAATCCGGAAAAGAACTGATCAGTTTTATCCCCATGCATTCTGAATGGAGAGTCAGTCCTTCAGGATGCATCAGGATGTCTTCAGTTCAGTCTTTTTGACTGATCAGGCTTTTCAGAAAAACGTAGCATGCAGTATTTTTACCTCCGGCCAAAAAGCCTGAACACTTTGACTGAACGCCGGATCAGGCCTTTTTCCCATTGACTTGCATTAACGCCGGATCTGGCACTGTGTGTTCAGTCAAACCGGATCCGGCTTTTGCATGTTAAACCCGAAAAATGTGAAAAAAAAAGTTAAAGTCCATAAATGGCGGATCCGTTTTTTCCAATGCATTTTTTCATTGTGATCAAAATCCTGATCAGGATTCAAATGTAATCCGTTTTCACACGTTTTTCCGGATCCGGCGGGCAGTTCCGGTGTCGGAATTGAACGCCGGATTAAAACAACGCTAGTGTGAAAGTAGCCTTACTAAGTTTAACAAGATCCTTCTTGACCAAATCTTGTAAGCAACCTCGTTCTGGAAATTCAGAATGAATTGTGTGTGAAGAATATTATACACTGAGCAAAAATATAAACGCAACACTTTTGGTTTTGCTCCCATTTTGCATGAGCTGAACTCAAAGATCTGAAACATTTTGTACCTACACAAAAGACCCATTACTCTCAAATATTGTTCACAAATCTGTCTAAATCTGTGTTAGTGAATAGTGAGCACTTCTCCTTTGCCCAGATAATCCATCCCACCTCACAGGTGCGGCATATCAAGGTGCTGATTAGACAGCATGAATATTGCACAGGTGTGCCTTAGACTGCCCACAATAAAAGACCACTCTGAAATGTGCACAGTTTTGCCTTACTGGGAAGGTGTCAGAAAACCAGTCAGTATCTGGTGTGGCCACCATTTGCCTCACGCAGTGCAACACATCTCCGTCGCATAGAGTTGATCAGGTTGTTGATTGTGGCCTGTGGAATGTTGGTCCACTCCTCTTCAATAGCTGTGCGAAGTTGCGGAATATTGTCAGGAACTGGAACACGCTGTCGTATACGCCGATCCAGAGCATCCCAAACATGCTCAATGGGTGACATGTCCGGTGAGTATGCTGGCCATGCAAGAACTGGGATGTTTTCAGCTTCCAGGAATTGTGTACAGATCCTTGCAATATGGGGCCGTGCATTATCATGCTGCAACATGAGGTGATGGTCGTGGATGAATGGCACAACAATGGGCCTCAGGATCTCGTCACAGTATCTCTGTACATTCAAAATGCCATCAATAAAATGCACCTATTTTCGTTGTCCATAACATACACCTGCACATACCATAACCCCATCGCCACCATGGGCCACTCGATCCACAACGTTGACGTCAGCAAACCGATCACCCACACGACGCCACACACACTGTCTACCATCTACCCTGAACAGTGAAAAACGAGACTCATCTGTGAACAGAACTTCTCTCCAACGTGCCAGATGTCATTGAACGTGAGCATTTGTCCACTCAAGATGAACTGCAGTCAGGTCCAGACCCCGATGAGGACGACGAGAATGCAGATGAGCTTCCCTGAGACGGTTTCTGTGCAGAAATTCTTTGGTTAGGCAAACTGATTGTTGCTGCTGCTGTTCGGGTGGCTGGTCTCAGACGATCATAGAGGTGAACATGCTGGATGTGGAGGTCCTGGGCTGGTGTGGTTACACCTGGTCTGCAGTTGTGAGGCCGGTTGGATGTACTGCCAAATTCTCTGAAACGCCTTTTGAGATGGCTTATGGTAGAGAAATAAACATTCATTGCATGGGCAACAGCTCTGGTAGACATTCCTGCAGTCAGCATGCCAATTGCACGCTCCCTCAAACGTTGCGACATCTGTGGCATTGTGCTGTGTGATCAAATAGACAGTCTGGTTAGACTAAAAGTCAGAGATATCAAAATTCTTCTAATGCCACAGGGCAAAAGGCACTTCATAGTGCTGCGCCTGCCACATGCTGGCCTTTCATTATGTCTTTTCTCTGTTATTTATTTATTTATTTTTAAGGATTCTAATTGGTTTGTGATCTTATTTCATATATAGTTTTAGATATAGAAAAAAATATGTTTAATATTTCAGTAGTTTTATACTAGTACATATTAACTGTTTCTATTAGAATATCACTAGAAACCAATCAATGACACTACCACACTTGTAAGAACAAGAAATATGTATATTTTATTTAAATAAGAGCATTTAACAATGTTGAGGATAAATAGTACCTGGCCGCTTTAGACTTATAACATATCACCCAACCTGTAAACTGCTTAAAGGGGCTGACATATCCACAATTGTCTTAATATATGCATATATATATATATATATATATATATATATATATATATACACAAAGTGGTGATGAATATGGCAGATACAAAGACAAGGAAGAGACCTCAGAATATATCCAGCCATGTCCCAGGTCACAGCTCTTGGAACAAAACTGATCAGTCCCCCAGTAAAATGTCCCCATGACTGATGATCTTGTGATTGGAGATAAGTGGCAGAATGACAGATTATGACTTGAGATCTTCTTCCTACAGTTCTGTCTTCTTCTGTATCACATGCAGGTCTCGCCGTAGAGTAGTGTTCCTTATACTGGTAGGACTAGGAGTGTAAGAAGGGGAAATGTAAACCACACATGAAAAATCACATTTTACCAGAGTTTAAGACTCTGTGCTAGACTAATACAAATTGATGACAGATCACTAGGATATGTTATTAGTATATGATCAGGTTGGGTCTGAACTGTGACATCTTCATTCAAGTGAATGGTGATGAGCTGAAACTGAGATATAATAAGATATAAAGCAAGAGAAAGGACTGCAATGGACCACCAATTGCAGCAGACCCTGCATTCTCCTGATTAGTGTTGAGCATGAATATTCGAAAAGCGAATTTTTATCTCGAATATCGCCACTTCGATAATTCGCGAATATTTCGAATATAGTGCTATATATTTGTTATATCGAATATTCATCATTTTTTTCCATCTGAACACATGATTCCTCCTTGCTTGTGGGCCAATGAGTCATTGGCCCACAAGCAACTTAAGCAGGGAGGAATCATGACTTTAGATGGAAAAAAATGACGAATATTGTAAAAAAACTAATATATAGCACTATATTGAATATCGTGCTATATATTCGTATTTTAGAATAGTCGTCATTTTTTTCCATCTGAAGTGAACACTTAACACTATATTCTATAGTGCTATATATTCGTTTTTAACACACGCCTGAATTGATCACGTAATATTCGCATATTACTCGATCATTACCTTGCCGATTTTCGAGGAAAAAAAAGAGTGTGGAATATAACGAATATTCGAATTCGGGAATATTCAACGAAAATTCTACAAAATATTCGCAAAATATTATAAATTCAAATATGACCCCTGCCGCTCATCACTACTCCTGATCAGTGGTGGTCCCAGTGTCCAGACCTGCATCATATTGATTGCATATCCTAGATATATGCCATTGATTAGTATTTACAGAGGCTTAGGCTTATTTGCTTTGGCTTTCACACACAGAAATAAAAGAAATGAGTCAGACACAGTATAAGGTGTAAAAAAATGTGATATTTATTATATGTATATCTATTATATGTGTGTGTATATGTTGTTACCTCCCATCACTCACGAAGAGTGTAGAGCGACACTCAGGACGGGAAAAACCCCCTGTGGAGGAAACCTGTGGGAAGCCATGGCCGCTGTACTGCCCTTCCTCCAGGCATACTAAGGGAGGTGACCGCTATACAAATGTGTGTAGTGCAGGTGTGTGTGACTTCCTCTAGTGTCTGCATGTGTCTACCTACAGTGATTGTGTCTGTCATTATGTGCTGGGAATGTGTGTGTAACGATGAGTGGATGTTCCTATATGAGTATGTTTCATGAGTATGTGACGTCTATGTGCATGTGTGTGACCAATAAAAGGATATATTGGTGGTCTTCATCCATCTGGTCTTGGAGATCTCTTCTTCGATGGTCTTGAAGTTGTTTTCTTCCATCTTGGCAGCAGTACAGCTTGGTAATAAATAGAGAAATAAAGAAAGTGAATGAAGATATTTATTCTAAGCACCAGAACATGAATATTACCAAACCCAAAGAGAGAAGTGATAGATGTGATACTACATGTAAAACAAGGAAACCAAGTGCCCAGCAAGCCATTTTAAATCTTTCAAAGAGCCCAAATGAGCCACTTTTCTTGGTCCCAGTTCCTCTCCTTGCACTCCCAGTTCCATCTCCTGTTCCATCGATGTCACTGATCCCCCTTCCCACTGCCTATGATGTCATTGAGCCGCTGTATCCACATTTTGTCTATGTGCAGACTATAAGTCTGCCTGCACTTGTGCATTACAGTACATACATCAGCCTCACAGTGTGTACAGGGCAAATGCCGCACTGCTAAGGTCTTCAAGTATGGTTTTAATGATGTTTAGTGCATACCAGTAATTTAACATTAATTATATATGTTAAATATACTGTAGGTGACAGACTCCATTTAAATCTCGTGTTCCACACCAGCCTTTTTCTTACCAGAGATGACTATGACTGTGATGTTCCAGGTTCCTCCTCTGTGTCTGCCTGGCACATGATGTTTTCCGCCTCTTTCGCACATGGATGGAGAAGGATGGTCTTACAGATGGGGCAGGATGGAGGGATGCTCCATGGGCCATAGATGGTGAACTCCGCCTCATTTCTCCTGAATGAGCGAACAGCCGCACCATGATGGATCTGCCTCTCTCTTGTCCATGCCCAGTGCAGAGGGTCTTGTGCCATGATCTGCAATTAAAGAGTAGTAAATTAATATTATCTACAGACACTCTTCATCGAATACCAGAGTATTTTATTTTTACTAACCAGATCACAGGATTCCTTGTCCACCCAAGCCTTGAATCCCATCCGGAGGAACAGCAGGTTGCGTCGATGGAACAGTCGTTTCTTCTCCTTCATCAGGTACCAAGATCGTCCTAAGGCCCAAGGGTAGATCTCTTGTCGAAAACTGCCTTCTTCCTCCGCAAATTGGTTGGCTAAGAACCTGGCAGAAATAAATTATAAGGTATAAATTCATTAATATGGTGTGATCTGCACGTCACTTGGACATTCCTGTTACACTATGTATTTTAGTGTTCATTTTTATATTTTTTCAGCTGCATATATACAAATATCAGTTATAATAAAGGAAACTCACAGAGCTGGAAAGAAGTTCTTTTGATATTTGTCAGGATGTAGTCTTCCTCTCCTGAAGTAGATGAAGACCATTGCCAGGAGGTACTAGTGGGATGAGAAGGACAGTTAGAGATAGGTTGTAGATCCTTATAAACAACTAATATCTTATTATTTATGTGGTCAATATCTCCCTCTGACAACGAAGACAACAATGTATCAACACTGTAAGTTATAGATTGCATTGCATTGCGGTCTCATTAGCATAAACCCCTTCTATAATCTGGAAGAGTTTATTTTCTATTCCTCAATATTACAGTATATTACCTTGTCTGAAATCCTCCTGCAGCTGTCCCTGGCCAGAAACAGCCTGATGTTTTCATCCTCTAGGAAGACAATAGAAATATCAGTATTTCAATGTTATCAATTCAGTCAACGGATTTACAATCTACAGAAGGGAAATACAGTAAAATTTTAAGAAATTAAAGTTTTTTCCAGGTTCCAGGATATAGCAGTTTGAATGGAGCAGGAAGCAAAGCTCTGTTCAAAGTGTTATCTCCATGCTAGGTTATGAGGCTAAGCTCCCATTGAAGTGAACGGGAGATGAGCTGCAGTAACCCGGCACGGCCACTACACATTGAGCGGAGCTCTATTCCCTGTCATTTAAAGTGCTTGTTCCAGAGCCGGAGACTGCAGAGAACTGATTTTATATAGTGTTACTTTAGATTAAATATTATGTGTGTAATTGAGGAATATAGCTCAGCGTGATGATCTACTTGATGGAAGAGCATGGCCCATTTGTGATTATGTACATGATTGAGGAGGACAGCTCCACATGATTATGTACATGATGGAAGATGGCTCCATATGATTATGTACATGATTGAGGAGGACAGCTCCACATGATTATGTACATGATAGAGGAGGACGGCTCCATATGATTATGTACATGATAGAGGAGGATAGCTCCATGTGATTATGTACATGATAGAGGAGGACGGGTCCACATGATTATGTACATGATGGTGGAGGATAGCTCCATATGATTATGTACATGATGGAGGAGGACGGCTCCATATGATTATGTACATGATAGAGGAGGACGGCTCCATGTCATTATGTACATAATGGAGGAGGACGGCTCCATGTGATTATGTACATGATGGAGAAGGACAGCTCCATGTCATTATGTACATGATGGAAGAGGATGGCTCCATGTCATTATGTACATTATAAAGGGGTACGGCTCTATATGATTATGTACATGATAGAGGAGGATGACTCCATATGATTATGTAAATGATAGAGGAGGATAGCTGCATGTAATTATGTACATGATAGAGGAGGATGGCTCCATTTCATTATGTACATGATAGAGGAGGATGGCTCCATGTGATTATGTACATGATAGAGGAGGATAGCTCCATGTGATTATGTACATGATAGAGGAGGACGGCTCCACATGATTATGTACATGATAGAGGAGGATGGCTCCATGTGGTTATGTACATAATATAGTGCTGTGGATCAATGTGCTTCATCTATATAATATGTGAGTGTAGATCCATGTGATTGTGTACATAATGGTGGCGTTCGGCTCCATGTGATTATGTTACTGTACACCCTATTTAACACTAGAAGCAATGGTTTGAACAATGAGCCTTACCAAGGAGACTGAAGAAAGCAGCCATGTCCTTTGGCTGCTGGGTCGGGTCATCCTTCCTTTTCTTTGCAGTCTCTTCTTGAGTGGCAGATAGTGAACTATAGGAGAAGTTTGGGATATTTCAGTATTACTAGTCCGATATTAAACCACTACAGACAAGTGTTACAAAAAAACAACAACTATGAAATTTTATGAGGGTTTCTGGCAATTTTCAAAGCTTTAAATCAAATCAGCCTTGGTCATCTTTGAGAAACAGATGACAGAAATCTGTACCTATAAGACAGTATTCTTATAAAATTCTAATCTATATATTCTTAATAATATATTGCTAACCTACAATTTTTAGAAAATGTAGACAATCTCTATACTGCATTATTTACTGCACCCATGGAAGCTGTATATGTGGGCTTCTGTTTTTTATTCCATTTGTCACTTAAAGGCAGGTCTATACCACAGCTGGTGATTGGCTGCGGTGGTCATATGCCATTGTCACCAGGAAGCAGAGACCTGGTAATGCTTATACATTAGCGGTGGGGGATCCACTTATTTAAACAGGATACTTAGCACCTTAAAAATGTTAGTTTTTTTTATTTATAGAATACCCCTATAATCCTTATACCCAGAGTTGTAACTAGATGCTTATGGGCCCAGGGCAAGTTTTGGATTTGGTGTCTCTCAATGGTAGTTTCTAAGGTTGTAATAATGTCCTAGAGAGTGAACATACTCCCCTTTTGTGCTGCTCACAGCTATAGTGTTCTCCAAAATGATAATAGTATCCAAAAAGCCCACACTAAAATAATGTCCTCTGACTCCCATAGATCCAACATTTATCTCCTATCCTGAGGATATCTCAGTCCCGGAAAATCCTTTAGGGTGCATTCATATGACCATATGCATTTTGATTTTCGCAAAACATGGATCTGCAAAAACTTCAGATGACATCATTGTTGCACCCATTTTGTTTTTGTTTTTTTCATGCCCATTGTAACAATGTCTACTCTTGCCCACAAAACGGTCAAGAATGGGACATGTTCTATCTTTTTTGCGGGACTGCAGAACGGACATATGGATGGAGACAGTTGTCTGCCTTTATTGCCTCCCCTTTAAAATGTATGTCCCAGCACAGGTAACACAATGACTTCACTGCATTGCACCCCCTGGCCATGAAACCAACGTTATTGGAGAGCTCCCAACCTCTAATAGTCCACAGAGCTAAAGAAGGCTGTAACTTTGACATACTTTTCAACAGGGTATGTGTGAACAGGATGCAGATTCAGTTGAAAAAGTTGCTGGACACCAGTGAACCCCACTCCCCTCTGGACCAGTCTCAGTCACACCCCCTGCGACTGCAATCGTTACACCACTGCCCATGCATCTTGTGATCCTTGAAATTTAGAAACCAACACGGAATAATGACATGGCTGTATAATACAGATAGATGAACAGGAATTATGCCATTTTGTAAATATATATATATATATATATATATATAATTGGTAAAGAGGTTTCCCCATAATTGACAGAATAGGTGATAAGTGTCTGATTGCTGTGGGTCCCACTGCAGGAACCTTCATTGATCACAATAAGAGGTGATTTTATCTCAAGACACGGAGGCTCCTATTGCTTTAACCCTTCCTTTACTGTACCACACAGCAGCAAAGAAAAAAGGAACATAACTACCAAAATGAGGTAATAGCCCCTCCCCATAGTCCCAGTATAAAGGGACCTCCCCCAACCAGATCTTCCTCTTTCTTTGCTGCTGCCACCTCAGCTAAATATTACTCTCATGCCTGTTCTGCAGGCTCTTGTGGTTTCTTTTGTCAAGCTAATTGCTTAATTTTGTGGGAGTGCTTATTCTCTGCCATCTTAACTGTCTGTTTCCCTACTTATGCTTAGGAAGTATTTACTGTTTTTCCTGTATCCTATCATTTTTTATATAGGTCATGCAAACGAGCCTGTCCGCGCCAGGCAGAACGTGCACGGAATTGGAAATCGTCTCGGTCGCAGCCCGAGGCTGATTCTGACTCATGTGTAGAGTCTGAGGAGGAGGGTATGGATTTGGCAGCTGACCTGGTTGCGTCAGGTTCTGATGTCCCTCGCTCGCTATGGCCTAGTACTTCCAAGTCGGCAACGACTTTGACTTCACCCGTACCCCTTATGGACCCAGCGGGTCAGCCTTTGTTTGATCCAGACTCCTTCCACCACCCTAGGTCCGCGGAATGGCTTCCGGCTACCCATGTGGCCAGTTATCTAGAGCCCATGGTCCGTAAGCATCTTAGCAAAGAGACACGGAATACGCTACGTGTCGAGTGCCCACGACCGGGTATCCCGAATAAGGTCTGTGAGAGGCCTGTGGTGGACCCTAAGATGGTCCAGTTTTTATCTAAATCGGGTTTTAGTCCCCGTAGAGGTCTGGATTCGGCCCTACGAGCCTGCCAAGACAAATTGCTGGATATCTTGGGGCCACTAGCAAAAATCTTCGATCTGGTAGAGTCTGCCAAGACAGAAGGATGACAGATCGACCCGGAGGAACTCCGAGGTTGGGTCCAAAGAGCCATTTGCATGGCAGGAAATGCAAACACATCGCTTGCCATTGAGCGGCGCAAGGCCATTTTGATTCAAATAGAGCCAAAACTAGCCAATATGGCCCTGACTGAATCGGGAAAGAAGGCTCAGGGGTTTCTCTTCGGAGACCCATTTATAAAAGACCTCGGGAAATTTGTAGGAACCTTCACCACCCTAGATAAAGCGCAAGCGTCCATGCGCAGGGTCTTCCATGGTAGAGTCTCCTCCAGGGCAGGCAGTGCAAGGGGCCGTCTGTCCGGCCGGTCATCCTTTCAGACCCGGGGTTCGGGTCGAGGCTCCTCATCCTACCGGACTTCAGGTCAGGATCCAAGGCACCAGCCATCCTTCTTCCCATCCCGTGGTGTTCCAGGAAGAGCGAGAGCCTACAGAGGAACCCCAAATCTCAGGCGTCCCTTTGGTGAGTCTTTAACCTCATCCCCTTTCCTCAGCCAGTTGTCTAGGGGGCAGACTCCAGCTTTTTTCTCATGTCAGGGCCACCATCACCACCGACCCCTGGGTTTTAGCCACGGTTCGGGGCTTTCACATAGACCTCGTGGATGTTCCTTTAGTCGTTCCCCCTCCGCACCCCATGATCTGGTCCCAATCGGCGCGATCCCTCATAGACGCGGAATTGGAGGCTTTATACCAAAAGGGAGCCGTGGAGCGGGCTCCTCATGCTCACAGAGGTGTAATCAGCAACATATTTCTAGTCGAATAGAAAGGGGGTCAACAGCGACCTGTCATCAACCTCAAGGCTCTGAATGCTTTCATCAGGTACCGCCATTTCAAAATGGAGGGCATCCACCTTCTCAGGGACATGCTTCTGCCAGACGATTGGATGGTGAAGTTGGAACTCAAAGATGCGTACCTAACGGTCCCAATCGCATCCTCATCCAGGGATCTGCTCCAGTTTCACTGGAAGAGGAGCATTTGGCGCTTCACGTGCCTTCAATTCGGCCTGTCCTCCGCCCCCCTTGTGCTTTACCAAGCTCATGTGCCCAGTGGTGGCGTGGCTCCGCAGCCGAGGGGTGAGACTCATAATTTACCTGGACGACATTCTGATCATGTCCAGGGATTGTTCCACCCTCCTGGTCCATCTGCAGATGTCTATGACCCTCCTGTCCGACTTAGGTTTCATCATCAACTACGAGAAGTCGTGCCTAACCCCGTCCAGAACCATGGAATTTCTAGGCTTCATGGTAGATTCATCATCAATGACGCTCAGTCTCCCTTCAGCGAAGGTACGGCGATTCACAAGGAGTTGCGCCACACTCTGGCACTGCCCCAAGTATCTCTCCGTCATCTAGCTCGAGTGATAGGTCTTTTATCTTCATCTATTCAGGCGATCTTCCCGGCACCTCTGCATTATCGCGCCCTTCAGCGTCTCAAGATCGCCCACCTGCAGGCGGGAGCGTCGTATGCGGAACTGATCTCGCTGGATCCGGAGACCCGAGACGAGCTAACATGGTGGATCGGCAACCTCTCCGCATGGAACGGCAGGGCGATCGTCGGTCCCCAACCGGATTTGATTGTGGAGTCGGATGCCAGTCTTCATGGCTGGGGGACCCACTGCGAGGGAGTATCCACTGGAGGCCCATGGTCGATGGACGAGTCGCACCTACGGATCAATGCCCTGGAGCTCCTGGCAGGTTCCTTCGTGATTCGCAGGGCATGCATCCGTCTCCGAATGGACAATGTCTCGGCGGCCCGCTACATCAATTTCATGGGGGGCACCCACTCCACCATGCTGACCCACTTGGCGAAAGAGTTCTGGGATTATTGTCTGGCCGACAACGTCTCTGTGGTGGCGGAGTACCTTCCGGGACTCCACAACACCCTCGCTGACTGGAGCTCACGTTACATTTCCGATGCTAGCGATTGGAGGTTAGACGTGACGGTGTTCTCCACCATCTCATCACATTGGGGGCCGTTCTCCATCGACCTTTTTGCGTCCCGCTGGAACGCTCAGCTTCCCAGATATTTCAGTTGGAGGCCGGACCCAGCCGCGGAGGCGGTGGACGCTTTTCTTCAGCAGTGGTTTGGTGGCTATGGGGAGGGGCTATTACCTCATTTTGGTAGTTATGTTCCTTTTTTCTTTGCTGCTGTGTGGTACAGTAAAGAAAGGGTTAAAGCAATACTTGCCTCCGTGTCTTTTATAAAATCATGACTTTACGTCATAAACTAGGAAAATTATGCAATTGTCTGCCCCACGGGTTGTATCTTAGAGATTGGGGGCATATCACTAGGATATGCCCCCAATGTGTCATAGGAGCAGGTCCCAGAAATGAAACCCGCACCTATCCTTAGAACTGAAACCACAAAATAAAGGAGGGTGCACAGCCACCCTCCATTAATTTATATGGGAGTACCTAAAATAACTGAGCGCTGGCTCGGCTATTTCTATAAGCCTCATAGAAATGAATGGTGTTATGACAGCGTTTGGGCAGTATATTGCCCATTTATTTCAATGGGACTTCTGAAAATAGAGAATCAAGGACAGGTATGCATGTGCGGTGTACCCTCTGTCACTTTGCAGGCTCTATTGGACCCGCACCTATTAAAGATTGGGGTTGTATCCTAGCGATATGCTCCCAATGTCCAAAACGAGTTAACGCAATTAAGTGTATGGGACTGATGGGGATAGTCCAGTCCACTGGCGGATAGGTGAGAAGTGTTGATTCTAAGAAAACCCCTTTAACTGTATGTTAGAGGTCCCATGGCGCTTGGAAGTCACCTGACAGATGCCATATCGTGTTCATCTCTTCTATTGATGAGCTTCACTGGACTGATACATGTGCTGTACCATTAGACTGCGCAGAGACAGGAGTCTACAGAACCGCAGTGGTATAATAGAGGCATGTGTGCAGTATTATAAACTCAGATTTATTACAATACAGTATGGTTTTATATTTTATAATTAAATACATTCTAGAACAGCCCATTAAAATGTTATACAAAAAGTTTAATATTTGCTTCACCCCTGATAGTTGAAAGGGGTTTTCACTACTGGACAGGGGCATTCAGAACACTTAATATGGACCCCACCCAAATTTCAAGATCTCGTGCATCAAACACTCCAAAGAAATATAAAATACAAAGCTCAACAAATTTTATTCAATGGGAGAAATTTTTATTAAAAGATTGTAATAAACGACTTTACTTTATAAATATGGGGGTCATTTATCAAACTGGTGTAAAGTAGAACCGGCTTAGTTGTCCATAGCAACCAATCTCATTCCTCCTTTCATTTTTCCAAAGGAACTGTCCAAAATAAAAGGTGGACTCTGTGGGCAACTAAGTCAGTTCTACTTTACACCAGTTTGATAAATGACCCCCATGGTGCCTATTCTGAACACCATATTTCTCAATATATTTACACCAAACTGACCTCAATACATTTATAAATCTCCTACTTCTCTTTACACAGTGTATTATGAAAGTGGCTGCCTGAAGCCACCACTAGGGGGGGCTCAGTACATAAGACTTTATTTGCACTCTGAGCTCCCCCTATTGGTGGCTGTAGGAAAATACACTGAATCTATGTCAGAAATGGGACAAGCAGTTCTCATAGCCGTGGTCTGCTTCTCTGGTAGTCATATGACTGCCACTGGACTTCTCTTCTTAGTGATCACTGTCAAATATATAACCCTAATAACACCAATTTAATGTTATTACTGTGAAATCTGCCCCTTACTAAACAGAAGCTCACATGGTGAATAACTGATCATTGTAGGAATATCTTTTCTAACCCCAGATGTTATTGGCAGGGAAACCTTGTCTGGCCATACATTTCCCTCACATCATTATATGCCGGTGATTCAGATGAATGGCCAACCATGCAATATATGGACAGAGCGGCCTCAGTTCTGGAGCACAGAAGGGAGCACCAAGCACCCCCTCTATGATGTCCATATGTCCTTTAAAGGGATTGTCCTCTTCATCTCAACCCACCCTAGTGATAGGCTTCATGTCAGTGAATGGCAGACCATGTAATGCATTGTTATACTTACCTCTCTGCCTCATAAAGATGGATGAGCTCTCTCTTCCTCTTCCTGATGTCACTTCCTCCTCCTTCTGGGAATCTTACATTAGAGAAAGAAATATTAACACTAATACATGTGAGGATATGGTACCTTCAGAAGAAGATATTTATCATGCTAAATCCACCACTAACTGACTCTGAACACCTTAAAGGGAACCTGTCACCTCCAACAAACATCCCAAGCCGGCAGCAGTACCTCCGAGTGGCCAGCAGCATGCTTGTAATGATCATTTTCTGTAGGCAGATGAAGCAAAAGCTGTAAAAACGTTCTTTGATCCCCTGCCGGCGCGCTTCTCTAGTCAGGCTTGAAGTCACGGAGGCAGCGGCCTACTTGCTTCAAGTCACGGTACCCACGCCCCCTTCCCTGCCCCTTCGCTGTGACTGACAGCTGGCAGTTCGGCAAAGCCAGCCGAACTTTCGTGCATGTGCGCTGACAATCACAGCGAAGCGGCATGGAAGGGGCCGTAGTAACCATGACTTCAAGCAAGTAGGCCGCTGCCTCCGTCACTTCAAGCCTGACTAGAGAAGTGCGCCGGCAGGGGATTAAAGAACGTTTTTACAGCTTTTGCTTCATCTGCCTGCAGGAAGAAAATGATCATTACAAGCATGCTGCTGGCCACTCTGAGGTACTGCTGCCGGCTTGGGATGTTTGTTGGAGGTGACAGGTTCCCTTTAATACCTTAAACTATACATAATATATTCTACTAAATTGTGGACTTTATGTGACAAAAACGCAAGTAAATGCTGTTCTCCTAATAAGTCTTCTATGGCGCCCATCAGTGTAAATAGGGGATATGTATAGGGATTATTCAGCTAGGACACACACTTTCTAGGTTTCTCGTCCAGAATAAGTAAATTGCAGGTGTCTATGTGATAAGATGTACCCGTCAGGTATGGGCCCTGGCATTATATGTACAGTACGTGTCCTGCCCCTCCCTGAATAGTCAGAAGCATGGCTTACCTGGAGCTCATGTTGAGTCTTCTAAACAGAAGAGAAGAAATAGAGAAAATGTTAATAAAAATCCATCATTTAAATATCATACAGACATAATTACCCAGGTTTTCCCCTATTTTGGCTATTTTGGTGAAACCAGGGATCAATCTC
This sequence comes from Bufo bufo, assembly GCF_905171765.1. Taxonomy (NCBI): domain Eukaryota; kingdom Metazoa; phylum Chordata; class Amphibia; order Anura; family Bufonidae; genus Bufo; species Bufo bufo. The sequence goes on from NC_053390.1 coordinate 123,640,668, forward strand.
AGCTTCCCACTAATACAGAGTGAGCAGCTGTCACTGGTGGGGGGGACACAAGTCAGTAATTCCATCCATCAGATTTAGGTATTTTACCTCTCTTGACTCACAGTTAGAGATGAATCTCCCAACGCGCTGATGTAGATCCGGATCGCAGTTGAAAACAAAATCCAGAAATCTCTTCAAAAGCGAAGAAATGAGCCGGTCCTTTCTCTATAAAGAGCAATCGCAGACTGGCACCAACTGACTTTTTTTTTTTCTATTTCAAATCAAATCCTACGTTTCTATTGGCCGATGCTTGTTGTTGTTGTTGTTGTTGTTGTTGTTTATGGCACTTGCCATGACGATTCATACAGCATCAAATTTAACCCCTTAATAACACAAGTATATAGCGCTTAATGACCACAGCCATTTACATAGTTCTGCAATGCCACATATAATGCCATAAATCTTCATATTTTATGTATCCATGTGAATTTCACCCTGTTTGTTGGGCATAAATATGGCAGTATTTAAAGTTAGTGCATTTTTTATACTTATGAAAAAATGTAATTTTCAGAATTGAATCTAAAATAAAATTAAAATAAAGGTATAACTTTATGAAGAAAAGATAAAAAAAATTTTTTCAAAGTAAACCAACCAGTAGTTGGTATAGTGTTTGACAAAAGTGTCTATCCTGCACCAGATTAAGGTCGCATTTACACACCCATGTGACGGCTGTTTCCGTTTTGCAGACCGCAAACCACGGATCCGCAAAACACGTGCATCGGCCATATGCACCCCATATCGCAGTGCGGACCCATTGACTTCAAGGCGTCCACAATCTGTGGCCAAAGATAGGAAATATCAAATCTTTTGTGGCGCGGAGGTGTAGTACCCAAGACCTGGGGTGGTTCTACAATGTTGTATATAGTTGTGTATTATTTGATATTGTAATTTTATGTATTTTGTATTGTATTATATAGCCGTTGTTACCAGTAGGGAATGGATGGCAAAGGTTAACAAGGAACAGGGCTAACCACCCTAATCCTCTCCTCTTGCATCCTGCCAGGAGGGGGAGTTCATGTGTAGCTAAGGAGGAGTGAGGAAGAACAAGTGAGAGCTCCTGCTCCTGTTATATTTTCTCAAGAATGATCACTTCTGCCTCAAGTGAAGATTCGAGAAGTTTGATAGCAGCATGAACTGCTGTAACCAGCGTCTCTAGACACTGCTACAAGTTGAGGGGCTACAGCAAAGGCAACCATCATCCAGAACGTTACTAGGCCATTATGACCTGAGTGCTAAATTGCCGCCATTGAAGCTGCCTCTATAATCCTTACTGGTGCCAGAGAGGTTTTGCACTTCGAACCTGATGCTATTGATTGTATTTGAAGTTCTATGTTGCACTTAGTAAATAGACTTTGTTGCTTTAATTCTGGCCTCATTCTCCAATATTATATTTCCACTGCACCCGTCCCCACGGAGCAACGGCCTGAGGGAGTACACCATGACACAACACTTCTTCAGGGCTACTATCACACTTCCACATCCACTACCATATCCATCCTCTGCATCGGTTCCTCTGGGGCTCTCTGTAGAGGAACAGAGTCAGAAGTACGTGTAAACGGAAGCTATTCTGTGTACTTTTTGGTCTGAGTACATGTGGCAAAAGATAGGACATGTCCTATATTTGGCCATATCTTGAAGTGAATGGGTCCACTGCTCGATGTGTGATTCACACAGCCATTGCCCATGTTTTGCAGTAAACAAAACTGACACGGCCGTCACATGGTCGAGTAAATGCAGCCTAATTATGCATCATGAGGCTCTATGTTAAATTGGGTGTATGTCTAGACAGGCTGTCAATGTTTATGCTGCCTACAGGCTTTGTAAATCTTTGTAAATCTGCCTAATTTTGTATATGTGATCTATGGGTGCTATATGTGTACTCTATGTGGGTGCTGTATGAGCATCATTTGTGAGATATATTGATGCTGTATATGTACTGTATATATAGTGTATGTTTGCGTTAAAGTTTTCCGGTATTGAGTTCCGTCCTAGGGGCTCAATACCGGAAAAAAAACACTTCAGTTTTGTCCTAATGCATTCTGAATGGAAAGCATTCCGTTCAGTATGCATCAGGATATCTTCAGTTCAGTCACTCATCCACTTGCCATCATGGACATTTCTTGATGTTAGACCGTAATGTCCTCTGGTGTCTCAACATGGCAGGAATCATGGTCAGTTATGCCTGGGGCCATAATGGAGGAGCAGAAACACAAAAAGGATAAGCTAGGGCTGCACATGGTTTAAGAATTTAAAAAAATAATTGAGCCCCGACCTTGTGATGAAGTGAAATAGCAGATTTACTTTGTGTCTGATCAACATTTACCAATCTTTCAAATTTGTCTTGGTCCCAGCAGGCTTTGGCCTTAAAACTCTAGCAGGCAAACTCAACTTTGCTACATCTTTTGCTCTCTGGCTCTGCTGTGCTGACAGGCTTTCTGTATAACTTAGCTTCTTCTTTATGCTGCAACTTCTCTCATTGTAGTCTGTCTCTTAATTATGACAGGGAACTCTCCTCCTGACTCCTGAGGCTTTAAGCTGTGCCCTCCACATCCGCAGAGCTGAAGGTGCTTTTGCTGGCTTGGCTTGGGCACGTCCAGCAGAGACGTGCCCAGCATACCCTCCTTCCCCTATCAGGGGATAAGCTAGATGTCACGACCATGATTGTGGTCGCGACTCCTTGGTTCGCATGCTGTTGTCAGCAGTTTGTTTTATGTTGTCAACCACAGTTGTGGGCTCTGTATCTTGCCTCACATGTGGTTGCCGTTGGCAACATTAAGTTGTTGGCAGTGGAGCGACCTGAGCGGTTGCTAGGCGCTCGCTGTCACGGCATGCGGTTGCCTCTGGTAATGTGTGGTTTTAGTGTTCACTTTCTATGTCTGGTGTGCACGAGGTTTATGTAGTTGTGCACTGTGACACTTCCCTTCACTTGTGGCTGCCCGTGGCAACGTGTGGTATTGTGTACATGTTGTGGCAGTGTCTCGGCCTTCGGGCTGACTCCCAGGACATGGTTGCCACGCATGTCATTGCCTGCGGTAACATCTCCTGTGTAATTGTTTATTGTACACTTCCCCTTTAAGTGACACTTACCTTGTTTGGTGATGGAAGGGTTAACCCCTTTCCTAGTGTGTGTGTGGGTGTGGCCGCTTGGGTTATTTAGCTTCCTGCTGGAAGGCAGTTGCTGAGGGGTACTTCAGCCATGCGTTTTGCTGGAGTCATCCTCCTGGTTCATATACCATCTTTCCAGTAAGGGCCACCTTTGCGGTCATAAAAAGAATGTCTGATGTTAAGTTGATGTTTTTATGCTCTTGATATTTATTGCAGCTATGGATGTCCTGGTTACCTGTGTGTTTTGATGTGTGTGCTGTCTCCCTTGTGTTTGTGTGGACAGCGTATTTGAGCACGGGTTCCAGTCAGCAAGGCTGTGGCAGGTTAGTGTGGAACTGCTTGGTTCACCTGTCATATCCATATGTCTGTTTATGTTCCCCATCTCCTTGCAGCTTGGCCAGTGAGACTCCTGTTCGTCCGTGCCTAGGAGAAACAGGTCGTCTTACCCTGCTCCTAGTTCAGGGCCACCCTGAGGGCAAGTAGGGACCCCAAGGTTCCGGAGTATGAGCCCTCCTACCATCAGGGTCGGCTCATACAGCTAGGAGTCAGGGTCAGTATTAGGGAAGCGATAGGAGGTGACCTGCTCCCTGATCCTGTGGTCCTGGCCGAGCAACGACCAAACATCGCCTGGCATCGCACGGCTGAGGGTTTTCCCCATCCTCAGCCGTGACACTAGACTGCTCTAGAAACTGGTCCCCACCCTTCCTGCAGGAAGTGGGACTCGCCCACTTCTCCACAGAGGGGGTGTTAGAATGAAATGGAAGGTTCCATTCTAGCTAAGTACAGCTCTGCCGTGTTTGCTGCCACCTGCTGGTGAACCAGGCATATTACACGTGAACATAACAGTTACATTAGAAATAGGAATGCACATTATAGTGGACCTGAAATAAATACACAAGATGACATGATATTAGCCCATTAAAGACAGTAGCGGGGGGAAGAAGTACTAATGCCACTCTGGGGCGTTACACATTTCCAAACAATTTGAAAGCTTGACTGCTTGCTGGTGCCGTTTCTATCTGTGCTGTGGCCCCTACATGAGATCTTACCATTAACAAGATATCCCATAAAGGTGATCTCTGTATTCTGAGCTAGAGTCCAGCAGATGCCACCCACCTCTTTCACATATGTTAGTGGAGACATGGCTCATTCTCTTTGAAGTTTTTGGGGATTACAGTGGCCACAAATTTGCATCTTGGGTCTTGCAAATTGCATCTTAATGAACAGTGAGCCCCCAGAATGTATTTTATTGGTGGGCTCTAAGCATCCCTGTGCAGCACTGTTTCTCATGGCCAATATCTTCTAGCATGTATCTGCCTTCAAAACCTATACGAGAACACAAATTTACACAAATCGCAGATTTAACTAGTGGAGGTGTGAAAGGTCCGATACATGTACAGTATATGTACAGTTTGAAAATAATAATAATTCTACATATAAGTATATCCATGAATTAATATAAGCCGTACAAAAATTGCTTTATTATAAGAAAACTATAACCATCTTTCAGAATAATAACAAGAAAATATACAGTATCTAGCAAATGCTGGTGGAAATCAGTAATGTAATATGAGATCTTGGCACAGATTCAGGCCTTCTGGTTATCTAGGGTACGGTAGGAACATCCGAAAAGTCTCCCTATTTAGAAGTTTACCTTTATGGTCCCCATTAAATGTACAGTAGGTCTAAAAACATATTTAATTTCTAAAGGAACCGAAGATGTATCTCCTGCATGTTTATCTGTAATGTGTTTTGAAATCACTGATATATTGGTATTATTAGATGATGAAACAGAAAGATTAAGGGGACAAAATATATGTCCAACATATTGTATTTTACAATTTTTCCAGACTACCAAATGTACTATATTACTAGTGTTATGGTTAATGTAGGCACAAACATTTTACATTACTAATAGTATATAGGATGTGAAGGTACTGCCTAGGTCCACAGTATATAGTGTAGGAAGGCGCAAGGGTCCGTCGTTGATGGAAGGTATGTGTCACCGAGGTTCCTGGTCTCGGTGAAGTAAGAGCCGGTAATTTCAGGTGTCAGCGGCAGCTAGTGCTAGCGCTGTCAGTCTCTGTGTTTGGGATCTGAGGCTTTGTGCCATGCTGGAGGGCTGAGAGCCGCACGCTGGGAAACAGGCCCCCTAAAGCCTGCTGTGGACCGCTGGAGATAAAACTGCAAACAAGGTGATTTTTTGTTCTGTGGACTTTCCATTGTGTGAACTAACACAAAGACTGAAAAGTGTCGTTTTGTTTTGGCCTTATGTGTGAATAAACACTGAAGTTTTGATTTACAAACAGTTTTTTTTGCCTCTGTACTGCATCAGCTAACTGCCTACCAGAGCGATTCCCCACAATAGCTACAGTATACGGCTTATATTCCCACAGAGAAACTCTACTGTTATAGGAAAGCAAGGTAGTTGTATGATGCCTCTCATCTGAGTATAGTCTAGGAGACAATGAGGAGGCATGCATGCCTCTTTTAAGAAAAACGTAAACCCTGGTTGTCATATGTTCTACCACATTATTCTGTGAACTTGAAGATGCTTCTTGATTATATTAAGAATAATGTATAATTATATTAAATTGGTTCTCTGGGCTTTTAATATTGGTGACCTATCCTCAAGATAGATCATCAATATCATATTGGAAGGGGGTGGGTCTGACACCCCTGCTAATCAGCTATATGAGGGGAAGGCTATATGAGGATAGGTCATCAATATAAAAAGCCCGGAGAACCCCTTTAATTATATTCTTTGCTATATACACTGCCTGTCCAAAAAAAAAGTCGCCACCAAAAAAAAGGTCACACACTCTAAAATTTTGTTGGACCGCCTTTAGCTTTGATTACTGCTCGCATTCGCTGTGGCATTGTTTCGATAAGCTTCTGCAATGTCACAAGATTTATTTCCATCCAGTGTTGCATACATTTTTCACCAAGATCTTGCATTGATGATGGTAGAGTCTGACCACTGCGCAAAGCCTTCTCCAGCACATCCCAAAGATTCTCAATGGGGTTAAGGTCTGGACTCTGTGGTGGCCAATCCATGTGTGAAAATGATGTCTCATGCTCCCTGAACCACTCTTTTACGATTTGAGCCAGATAAATCCTGGCATTGTCATCTTGGAATATTCCCGTGCCATCGGGGAAGAAAAAATCCATTGATGATATAACCTGGTCATTCAGTATGTTCAGGTAGTCAGCTGTCCTCATTTTTGGAGCACATACTGTTGCTGAACCTAGACCTGACCAACTGCAGCAACCCCAGATCATAGCACTGCCCCCACAGGCTTGTACAGTAGGCACTAGGCATGATGGGTGCATCACTTCATCTGCCTCTCGTCTTACCCTGATGTGCCCATCACTCTGGAACAGGGTAAATCTGGACTCATCAGACCACATGACCTTCTTCCATTGCTCCAGAGTCCAATCTTTATGCTCCCTAGCAAATTAAAGCCTTTTTTCTGGTTTGCCTCACTGATTAGTAATTTTCTTACAGCTACACAGCTGTTCGGTCCCAATCCCTTGAGTTCCCTTAGCATTGTGCGTGTGGAAATGCTATTACTTTCACTATTAAACATAGCCCTGAGTTCTACTGTTTTTCCTTGATTTGATATCACCAAACATTTAGGTGATCGCCGATCACCATCATTCAGGATTTTTTTCCCGCCACATTTCTTCCTCGAATACGATGGGTCTCCACTAGGGATGAGCGAACCCGAACTGTATAGTTCGGGTTCATACCGAATTTTGGGGTGTCCGTGACACGGACCCGAACCCGAACATTTTCGTAAAAGTCTGGTTTCGGGTTCGGTGTTCGGCGCTTTCTTGGCGCTTTTTGAAAGGCTGCAAAGCAGCCAATCAACAAGCATCATACTACTTGCCCCAAGAGGCCATTACAGCCTTGCCTACTATTGGCATGGCTGTGATTGGCCAGTGCAGCATGTGACCCAGCCTCTATATAAGCTTGGGTCACGTAGCGCTGCACGTCACTCTGCTGATACAAGTGTAGGGAGAGGTTGCAGCTGCGACGTTAGGGCGAGATTAGGCAGTGGTTAACTCCTCCAAAAGACTTCATTCAGTGATCGATCTACAGGTGTGGATCATTGAACTGCTGCTATTCAATTGCTCAGTGTTTTTAGGGTGCCCAGAGCGTTTTTCAGTCACTTTTTTCTGGGGTGATCGGCGGCCATTTTGTGGCTTGCTTGTGCGCCAGCACAAGTTGCCACCAAGTACATTTAACCATCAATAGTGTGGTTATTTTTTGCTATATCCTACATCTGGGTCAAGCTTTCATCAAGTGCATTTAACCATCAATAGTGTGGTTATTTTTTGGCCATATACTACATCAGGGGCAAGTTGAGCCTGTCACAAAGTGCATTTAACCATCAATAGTGTGGTTATTTTTTGGCCATATACTACATCAGGGGCAAGTTGAGCCTGTCACCCAGCGCCTAAAAAATAGGCCTCACATTTATATTCATCCAAATCAGTACTGTTTTAGCTGGTCAAGTTATTTTTAGTGACCGTCAAAGCACAGTTTTTGTTCTGGGTTGAAAAACAATTCCCAAATTTGCAATTCTCAAAATTAGTGGTTTCTGCTGTATCAGGCCTACTTTAAATCTATCCCTAAAAGGGTATATTAGATTCAAGGTGCTGATAGGGTATTTCTCAAGAACTTCACACACACACGCTACAGTGCAGATCCAAATCTAATTCTGTCCGTAAACATATACCTGTCACCCAGCGCCTAAAAAATAGGCCTCACATTTATATTCATCGAAATCTGTACTGTTTTGGCTGGTCAAGTTATTTTTACTGTCCGTCAAAGCACAGTTTTTGTTCTGGGTTGAAAAACAATTCCCAAATTTGCAATTCTCAAAATTAGTGGTTTCTTCTGTATCAGGCCTACTTTAAATCTATTCCTAAAAGGGTATATTACATTCAAGGTGCTGATAGGGTAATTCTCAAGAACTTCACACACACGCTACAGTGCAGATCCAAGTCTAATTCTGTGATTAAACGTATACCTGTCACCCAGCGCCTAAAAAATAGGCCTCACATTTATATTCATCCAAATCTGTACTGTTTTAGCTGGTCAAGTTATTTTTAGTGACCGTCAAAGCACAGTTTTTGTTCTGGGTTGAAAAACAATTCCCAAATTTGCAATTCTCAAAATTAGTGGTTTCTGCTGTATCGGGCCTACTTTAAATCTATCCCTAAAAGGGTATATTAGATTCAAGGTGCTGATAGGGTAATTCTCAAGAACTTCACACACACGCTACAGTGCAGATCCAAGTCTAATTCTGTGATTAAACGTATACCTGTCACCCAGAGCCTAAAAAATAGGCCTCACATTTATATTCATCCAAATCTGTACTGTTTTAGCTGGTCAAGTCATTTTTACTGTCCGTCAAAGCACAGTTTTTGGTCTGGGTTGAAAAACAATTCCCAAATTTGCAATTCTCAAAATTAGTGGTTTCTGCTGTATCAGGCCTACTTTAAATCTATCCCTAAAAAGGTATATTAGATTCGAGGTGCTGATAGGGTAATTCTCAAGAACTTCACACACACGCTACAGTGCAGATCCAAGTCTAATTCTGTCCGTAAATGTATACCTGTCACCCAGCGCCTAAATAATAGGCCTCAAATTTATATTCAGCTAAATCTGTCATTACTGGTGTGCGTGTATTAGTGTAATACGGTACCTAAATAGATAGCCAGATAGACTTAGTGTTAGGTGTCTGTAAAAAAGGCCTGAATTTTAATTCAATACATTGGCCCGAATAATATTTTTCTTATTGTGGTGAACGGTAACAATGAGGAAAACATCTAGTAAGGGACGCGGACATGGTCGTGGTGGTGTTAGTGGATCCTTTGGTGCTGGGAGAGGAAGTGGCCGTTCTGCCACAGCCACACGTCCTAGTGTACCAACTACCTCAGGTCCCAGTAGCCGCCAGAATTTACAGCCATATTTGGTGGGGCCCAATGCCGTTCTAAGGATGGTAAGGCCTGAGCAGGTACAGGCATTAGTCAATTGGGTGGCCGACAGTGCATCCAGCACGTTCACATTATCTCCCACCCAGTCTTCTGCAGAAAGCGCACAGATGGCGCATGAAAACCAAGCCCATCAGTCTGTCACATCACCCCCATGCATATCAGGGAAACTGTCTGAGCCTCAAGTTATGCAGCAGTCTCTTATGCTGTTTGAAGACTCTGCTGGCAGGGTTTCCCAAGGGCATCCACCTAGCCCTTCCCCAGGGGTGGAAGAGATAGAATGCACTAACGCACAACCACTTATGTTTCCTGATGATGAGGACATGGGAATACCACCTCAGCACGTCTCTGATGATGACGAAACACAGGTGCCAACTGCTGCGTCTTTCTGCAGTGTGCAGACTAAACACGAGGTCAGGGATCAAGACTCGGTGGAAGACGATTCAGGGGACGATGAGGTCCTAGACCCGACATGGAATGAAGGTCGTGCCACTGACTTTCACAGTTCAGAGGAAGAGGCAGTGGTGAGACCGAGCCAACAGCGTAGCAAAAGACAAAGAGGGAGCAGTGGGCAAAAGCAGAACACCCGCCGTCAAGAGACTCCGCCTGCTACTGACCGCCGCCATCTGGGACCGAGCACCCCAAAGGCAGCTTCAAGCAGTTCCCTGGCATGGCACTTCTTCAAACAATGTGCTGACGACAAGACCTGAGTGGTTTGCACGCTGTGCCATCAGAGCCTGAAGCGAGGCATTAACGTTCTGAACCTTAGCACAACCTGCATGACCAGGCACCTGCATGCAAAGCATGAACTGCAGTGGAGTAAACACCTTAAAAACAGAGAACTCACTCAGGCTCCCCCTGCTACCTCTTCTGCTGCTGCCGCCTCGGCCTCTTCTGCTGCCGCCTCGGCCTCTTCCTCCGCCTCTGGAGGAACGTTGGCACCGGCCGCCCAGCAAACATGGGATGTACCACCAACACCGCCACCTGCGTCACCAAGCATCTCAACCATGTCACACGGCAGCGTTCAGCTCTCCATCTCACAAACATTTGAGAGAAAGCGTAAATTCCCACCTAGCCACCCTCGATCCCTGGCCCTGAATGCCAGCATTTCTAAACTACTGGCCTATGAAATGCTGTCATTTAGGCTGGTGGACACAGACAGCTTCAAACAGCTCATGTCGCTTGCTGTCCCACAGTATGTTGTTCCCAGCCAGCACTACTTCTCCAAGAGAGCCGTGCCTTCCCTGCACAACCAAGTATCCGATAAAATCAAGTGTGCACTGCGCAACGCCATCTGTGGCAAGGTCCACCTAACCACAGATACGTGGACCAGTAAGCACGGCCAGGGACGCTATATCTCCCTAACTGCACACTGGGTAAATGTAGTGGCGGCTGGGCCCCAGGCGGAGAGCTGTTTGGCGCACGTCCTTCCGCCGCCAAGGATTGCAGGGCAACATTCTTTGCCTCCTGTCTCCTCCTCCTCCTACTCAGCTTCCTCCTCCTCTTCTTCCACCTGCTCATCCAGTCAGCCACACACCTTCACCACCAACTTCAGCACAGCCCGGGGTAAACGTCAGCAGGCCGTTCTGAAACTCATATGTTTGGGGGACAGGCCCCACACCGCGCAGGAGTTGTGGCGGGGTATAGAACAACAGACCGACGAGTGGTTGCTGCCGGTGAGCCTCAAGCCTGGCCTGGTGGTGTGCGATAATGGGCGAAATCTCGTTGCAGCTCTGAGACTAGCCGGTTTGATGCACATCCCTTGCCTGGCGCATGTGCAGAATTTGGTGGTGCAGAAGTTCATTCACAACTACCCCGACATGTCAGAGCTGCTGCATAAAGTGCGGGCCGTCTGTTCGCGCTTCCGGCGTTCACATCCTGCCACTGCTCGCCTGTTTGCGCTACAGCATAACTTCGGCCTTCCCGTTCACCGACTCATATACGACGTGCCCACCAGGTGGAACTCCACATTGCACATGCTGGACAGACTGTGCGAGGAGCGGCAGGCCATAGTGGAGTTTCAGCTGCAGCATGCACGGGTCAGTCGCACTGCGGAACAGCACCACTTCACCACCAATGACTGGGCCTCCATGCGAGACCTGTGTGCCCTGTTGTGCTGTTTCGAGTACTCCACCAACATGGCCAGTGGCGATGACGCCGTTATCAGCGTTACAATACCACTTCTATGTCTCCTTGAGAAAACACTTAGGGCGATGATGGAAGAGGAGGTGGCCAAGGAGGAGGAGGAGGAAGAGGGGTCATTTTTAGCACTTTCAGGCCAGTCTCTTTGAAGTGACTCAGAGGGAGGTTTTTTGCAACAGCAAAGGCCAGGTACAAATGTGGCCAGACAGGGCCCACTACTGGAGGACGAGGAGGACGAGGATGAGGAGGAGGTGGAGGAGGATGAGGATGAAGCATGTTCACAGCGGGGTGGCACCCAACACAGCTCGGGCCCATCACTGGTGCGTGGCTGGGGGGAAACGCAGGACGATGACGATACACCTCCCACAGAGGACAGCTTGTCCTTACCTCTGGGCAGCCTGGCACACATGAGCGACTACATGCTGCAGTGCCTGCGCAACGACAGCAGAGTTGCCCACATTTTAACGTGTGCGGACTACTGGGTTGCCACCCCGCTGGATCCACGGTACAAAGACAATGTGCCCACCTTACTTCATGCACTGGAGCGTGATAGTAAGATGCGCGAGTACAAGCGCACGTTGGTAGACGCGCTACTGAGAGCATTCCCAAATGTCACAGGGGAACAAGTGGAAGCCCAAGGCGAAGGCAGAGGAGGAGAAAGAGGTCGCCAACGCAGCTGTGTCACGGCCAGCTCCTCTGAGGGCAGGGTTAGCATGGCAGAGATGTGGAAAAGTTTGTCAACACGCCACAGCTAAGTGCACCACCACCTGATACGGAACGTGTTAGCAGGAGGCAACATTTCAATAACATGGTGGAACAGTACCTGTGCACACCCCTCCACGTACTGACTGATGGTTCGGCCCCATTCAACTTCTGGGTCTCCAAATTGTCCACGTGGCCAGAGCTAGCCTTTTATGCCTTGATGGTGCTGGCCTGCCCGGCGGCCAGCGTTTTGTCTGAACGTGTATTCAGCACGGCAGGGGGCGTCATTACAGACAAATGCAGCCGCCTGTCTACAGCCAATGTGGACAAGCTGACGTTCATAAAAATGAACCAGGCATGGATCCCACAGGACCTGGCCATCCCTTGTGCAGATTAGACATTAACTACCTCCCCTTAACAATATATTATTGTACTCCAGGGCACTTCCTCATTCAATCCTATTTTTATTTTCATTTTACCATTATATTGCGGGGCAACCCAAAATTGAATGAACCTCTCCTCTGTCTGGGTGCCGGGGCCTAAAAATATCTGACAGTGGCCTGTTCCAGTGGTGGGTGACATGAAGCCTGATTCTCTGCTATGACATGAAGACTGATTCTGTGCTGACATGAAGCCAGATTCTCTGTTACGGGACCTCTCTCCTCTGTCTGGGTGCCTGGGCCTAAATATGTGACAGTGGCCTGTTCCAGTGGTGGGTGACATGAAGCCTGATTCTCTGCTATGACATGCAGACTGATTCTCTACTGACATGAAGCCAGATTCTCTGTTACGGGACCTCTCTCCTCAGCCTGGGTGCCTGGGCCTAAATATGTGACAATGGACTGTTCCAGTGTTGGGTGACGTAAAGCATGATTCTCTGCTAGGACATGCAGACTGATTCTCTGCTGACATGAAGCCAGATTCTCTGTTACGGGACCTCTCTCCTCTGCCTGGGTGCCTGGGCCTAAATATCTGACAATGGACTGTTCCAGTGTTGGGTGACGTAAAGCATGATTCTCTGCTAGGACATGCAGACTGATTCTCTGCTGACATGAAGCCAGATTCTCTGTTACGGGACCTCTCTCCTCTGCCTGGGTGCCTGGGCCTAAATATCTGACAATGGACTGTTCCAGTGTTGGGTGACGTAAAGCATGATTCTCTGCTATGACATGCAGACTGATTCTCTGCTGACATGAAGCCTGATTCTCTGTTACGGGACCTCTCTCCTCTGCCTGGGTGCCGGGGCCTAAATATATGACAATGGACTGTTACAGTGGTGGGTGACGTGAAGCCAGATTCTCTGCTATGGCATGAAGAGACTGATTCTCTGCTGACGTGAAGCCAGATTCTCTGCTATGGGACCTCTCTCCAATTGATATTGGTTAATTTTTTTTATTTTTTTTTATTCATTTCCCTATCCACATTTGTTTGCAGGGGATTTACCTACATGTTGCTGCCTTTTGCAGCCCTCTAGCTCTTTCCTGGGCTGTATTACAGCCTTTTTAGTGCTGAAAAGTTCAGGTCCCCATTGACTTCAATGGGGTTCGGGTTCGGGACGAAGTTCGGGTCGGGTTCGGATACCGAACCCGAACATTTCCGGGAAGTTCGGCCGAACTTCTCGAACCCAAACATCCAGGTGTTCGCTTAACTCTAATTAGCACTATTCAGTAAAGATGCATGTTACTGAATAAAAGATCTAATATTGATATCAGAGAGAATCTCTGATTGGAATATTCATTCCATAGTCCTATCAGGCTTGATAATTTATAAGCTATGTAGCAATACTACCCGATATCCGAGATTGGTCATAGTTTGAGCAGAGCAAAGATTCATATCTATCCTTATCACTAGAGTTCAGCGGACACCTGGATGTTCGGGTTCGACGGGTTCGGCCGAATGTCACAAAAAAGTTCAAGTTCGGGACCCGAACTTGACCCCAAACCCGAACCCCAACTTTTGAGCACTAAAATGGCTGTAAAAATTTCATGAAAAGGGTTAGAGGGCTGCAAATGCCAGCAAAATGTGGTTAAGAGCATGGCAAGTGCTCTGAAAACAAAAGTGGATAGGGAAATGACTTTAAATAACATAAAATACGTAAAAATTTTTAATAATCTTTATCTAGGAGGACGAGGTCCATATGGAGTAGGAGGTTGAGGAGACGTGGATGTGGCGGTGTAGGTGGAAGCGGCGGTGGAGGATAAGGAGGTAGCCTACACTGCGTTTTGGTTTTATTTTTTATTTTTTACTTTTTTTGTTTAAATTAGGGTACCTACACAGTTTTTTTGTTTTAAATGTTTTTATATATTTTTAAATTAGGGTACACCCCAAAACATTGGGAAATATAACCTGTGATAACCCGCTCCAGTCGTGCTAAACACACATTCAGACAATATACTGGCTGCAGGGCAGGCCAGCACCCCCAAGGCTTAAATGGCAATCTCAGGCCATGTGCCCAATTTGGAGACCCAGAAGTTGAAGGGGGCAGACCCGTCATTCAGTACGTGTAGGCATGTGAACACATACTGCTCCACCATGTCGGACGTCCCCGTGATGTCCACGATCCAATTGGATATCTTCTCTATCAACTCTCGATGTTCTTTTCTGCACCTACCATGGTGATCACGGGTGGCGGGGATTCAGGGTTCCAGGCCAGAGAGGGAGCCTGAGAAAGGGATACCACATCCAAGGGAGGTCAATGGATGAAATTAAATATAATCAAGCGGAAATGTAGGACAAAGTATTGAAGCATAAGCTTCCAAGTTAAGGAGGGGACGCGCGGCAATTACCCACTCCTGACTCGGGGAGGAGGTAGTGACGATAAATAACAATACAGGACTCTTAAAATGCCCTGTTATTAAAATGATTAATAAAAAATTATAGGGAATGTCACTGCGGTATTTTAAATTTGGAAACGTTAGCCAGGAGAGGCCCTGCTGCCGCTTTGTTGACTCTAGATAACTTCTGCCTGATCGCACGTCCCTGTGACGTCCACCATCCATTTGGATATCTTCTCTATCAACTTTCGATGTTCTTTTCTGAGCCTACCATGTTGATCACGTTAATCGGCGAATCAGGGTTCCACGCCGGAGAGGGAGCGTGAGAAAGAGAGACCACATCCAAGGTGGCGCGCATCAATTACAGAAAAATTTCTGAAATATTATTCTCTGTCACCTATGCATGGGATCCATGCTTGGTTCATTTTAATGAACGTGAGCTTGTCCACATTGGCTGTGGACAGGCGGCTGAGCTTGTCTGTGATAACGCCCCCTGCCGGGCTAAACACACGTTCAGATAATGCACTGGCTGCAGGGCAGGTCAGCACCTCCAAGGCGTAAATGGCAAGCTCAGGCCATGTGCCCAATTTGGAGACCCAGAAGTTGAAGGGGGAAGACCCGTCATTCAGTACGTGTAGGCGTGTGCACACATACTGCTCCACCATGTTGCTGAAATGCTGCCTCCTGCTAAGACGTTCCATATCAGCTGGTGGTGCTGGTTGTTGTGGCGTGCTGACAAAGCTTTTCCACATTTCGGCCATGCTAACCCTGCCTTCTGAGGTGCTGGCGGTGCCCCAGCTGCGTTGGCGACCTCTTCCTCCTCCTCTGCCTTCGCCTTGTGCTTCCACTGTGCCCCCGCTGTCAGGTGGGAATGCCACCAACAGCGCGTCTACCAGCGTGCGCTTGTACTCGCGCATCTTATGATCACGCTCCAGTGAAGGAATTAAGGACTGTACGTTGTCCTTGTAACACCCAGTAATCAGCACAAGTTAGAATGTGGGCAACTCGGCGGTCGTTGCGGAGACACTGCAGCATGTAATCGCTCATGGGTGCCAGGCTGCCCAGAGGCAACGAAAAGCTGTCCTCTGTGGGAGGTATATCGTCTGTGTCCTCTGTATCCCCCCAGCCACGCACCAGTGATGGCCATGAGCTGGTCTGGGTGCCACCCTGCTGTGAACATGGTTCCTCCTCCTCCATCTCCTCATCCTCCACCTCGTCTTCCGCCAGAACTGTGCCCTAGCTGGACAATAGTGCACCTGGCGTTTGTGGGTGCAGGAACCCACCCTCGGAGCCACTCGTGAATGACTGGCCGGAAACCTGACGAAATGATCCCTCTTCCTTCTCCTCCTCCTGTGCCACATCCTCTTCCATCATCGCCAGCAGTGTTTTTTCAAGGAGGCATAAAAGTGGGATAGTAACGCTGAGAACGGCGTTATCGGCACTGGCCATGTTGGTGGAGTACTCGAAACAGAGCAACAAAGAACACAGGTCTCGCATGGAGGCCCAGTCATTGGTGGTGAAGTGGTGCTGTTCCGCAGAGCGACTCATCCGTGCGTGCTGCAGCTGAAAATCAACTATCGCCTGCTGCTGCTCGCACAGTCTGGCCAGCATGTGCAAGGTGGAGTTCCACCTTGTGGGCACGTCGCATATGAGGCGGTGAGCGGGAAGGCCGAAGTTACGCTGCATCGCTGACAGGCGAGCAGCAGCAGGGTGAGAACGCCGAAAGCGCGCACAGACGGCCCGCACTTTATGCAGCAGCTCTGCCATATCGGGGTAATTTTTAAGGAATCATTGCACCACCAAATTCAGCACATTTGCCAGGCAAGGGATGTGTGTCAAACCGGCTAGTCCCAGAGCTGCTACGAGATTTCGCCCATTATCGCACACCACCAGGCCGGGCTTGAGGCTCACTGGCACCAACCACTCATCGGTCTGTTGTTCAAGGCCCGCCCACAGCTCTTGCGCGGTGTGGGGTTTGTCCCCCAAAGAGATACGTTTTAAAACTGCCTGCTGTCGTTTACCCCTGGCTGTGCTGAAGTTGGTAGTGAAGGTGTTACACTGACCGGATGAGGAGCCGGTAGAGAATGAGGAAGCGGAGTAGGAAGAGGAAGCAACAGGAGGCAAACTGAAGCGCCCTGCAATCCTCGGTGGTGGAAGGACATGCGCCAAACTGCTATCCGCCTCAGGCCCAGCCGCCACTGCATTTACCCAGTGTGCTGTTATGGAGATATAACGGCCCTGACCGTGCTTACTGGTCCACGTATCCGTAGTGAGGTGCACCTTGCCACAGATGGCTTTGCGCAGTGCACACCTGATTTTGTCCCCCACTTGGTTATGCAGGAAAGGGATGGCACACCTGGAAAAGTAGTGGCGACTGGGCATGATGTACTGTGGGACAGCCACCGCCATAAGGCTTTTAAAACTCTCCGTCTCCACCAGACGAAATGACAGCATTTCAAAGGACAGTAATTTTGAAATGCTGGCATTCAGGGCCAGAGATCGCGGGTGGGTAGGGGGGCACTTCCTCTTCCGCTCCAGTGTTTGGGAGATAGAGAGCTGAACGCTTCCGAGGGACATTGTGGAGATGCTTGGTGACCCAGGTGGTGGTGTTGCTGGCAGATCCTCTGTTTGCGGGGTGGCAGGTGGCACTGTCATTACAGAGGTGGATGAAGAGGCCGAGACGGAAGCAGGAGGAGCCAGAGACCTTTCTTGGATTTTGAGGTGTCTACTCCACTGCAGCTCGTGCATTGCATTTAAATGCCTGGTCACGCAGGTTGTGCTCAGGTTGAGAACGTTTATGCCTCGCTTCAGGCTCTGATTGCACAGCGTGCAAACCACTTGTGTCTTGTCGTCAGCACATTGTCTAAAGAACTGCCACGCCAGGGAACTCCTTAGAGCTTGCTTTGGTGTGCTTGGTCCCTTTCTGCGGTGGGCAGTAGCAGGCGTACTGTCTAGGGGACGACCGCTCCACTTTTGTACCCTGCTCCCTCTTCTGCTGTAGTGGTGGCTCTGTGCGACCACCGCCTCTTCCTCCGAACTGCACAGGTCACTTGCATGACCTTGATTCCATGTGGGGTCGAGGACCTCATCGTCCTCCACATCATCTTTCACCCAGTCTTCACCCCTGCCCTCCTTGTCAGTCTGCACACTTTCAAAAGCCCCAGCAGTTGGCACCTGTGTTTTGTCATCATCCGAGACATTCTGCGATGGTCCTCCCATGTACTCATCTTGAAACATAAGTGGTTGGGCATCAGTGCACTCAATCTCTTCCACTTCTGGGGCAGGGCTATGTGGATGGCCCTGGGAAACCCTGCTAGCAGAGTCATCAAAAAGCAGAAGAGACTGCTGCATGACTGATTTGCAAGGGGGTGAGGTGAAAGACTGATGGACATCGGCTGGAGGTGCCAACTCTGATCTTTCAGCAGGAGACTGGGTGGGAGACAACGTGAAGGAACTGGAGGCACTGTCAGCAACCCAATCTACTATCGCCTGTACTTGTTGTGGCCTCACCATTCGTAGAGCCGCATTAGGCCCGACCAAATACCGCTGCAGGTTCTGTCGCCTAATCGCACCTGAGGAAGGGATTTCAGTTGTGTGTGTAGCTGGCACAGATCAACCACGTCCTCTCTCTGCAACAGGAGCTCCACCAGCAGCACCACGACCTGGGCCACGTCCCTTATTTGACGCTCTCCTCATATTTCTCAAATTTAGGATCTTGACCTAAATGGGTGTTTAATTAATAGCAGAATAGAATGACAATATGTAAAGGTTGTATCTCACACGTACAGATGCAGACTAGGCCACAATTAAAGATTTTTTCCCAAAATGGGTTTTTATTAATAGCAGAATAGAACCACAGTATGTAAAGTGTGTATCTCACAGGTACAGATCTAGACTAGGCCGCAATTTTAAGTTTTTTGCACAAAATGGCTGTTTTTCAAATAACTGAATAAAACCACAGTATGTAAAGGGTGTATCTCACACGTACAGATGCAGACTAGGCCGCAATTTTACGTTTTTTACACAAAATGGCTGTTTTTCAAATAAAAGAATATAACCACAGTATCTAAAGTGTGTATCTCACATGTACATATCCAGACTAGGACGCAATTTTAAGTTTTTTGCACAAAATGGCTGTTTTTCAAATAACTGAATAGAACCACAGTATGTAAAGGGTGTATCTCACACGTAAAGATGCAGACTAGGCCGCAATTAAAGTTTTTTGCCCAAAATGGGTGTTTGTTTATTAACAGAATATGACAGCAGTATATAACCCTTGAATTTCACACGTGCTGATGGGTGTTTTAAAAACCCAGGCAATTATGACTGTATTTCTAGCTCAAATTGCACAGTGACTAATCCTGCAAAGGCACCAGATGTTGTATATTGCCAATAAAGTGTTGTGTTTTTTTAAAATCAGATTATTAGTGCAGCATTTCAAGCTTGGATTTGAATGTCACTGGGCTCAGGGCAGGGTAAAAAGATTGTGCACTGCACCCGCACAACTAAATCTATGTAGATCGCTTGAGTTCAATTGGAGTTCAATCTGATAACAGATTCTGTCCTATTCTCTCCCTCACAGCAGCAGCATCCTCTCCCTACACTAAGAACAGCAGAGTGACTCCAGCTCATATAGAGGCTGGGTCACATGCTGCGCTGGCCAATCACAGCCATGCCATTAGAAGGCATGGCTGTGATGGCTTCTAAGGTCACACAGTTAAACGCTTGTTGATTGGCTGCTCTGCAGAAATCGCCGAACGACGAACCTGAACTTTTACTGAAATGTTCGGGGTCCAAAAATCCTAAAGTTCGGGTTCGCTCAACCCTACATACAACACTTTTACCACGTATAGATAAGGGAGAGAGAACTATAGGCTCAAACATAGGGTAAAATAACCTATAGGGTAGCCAGTAGAATATGTAAGCACATAGAAGGAGATAGTATGTACATATGTCCATAAACATGGTACCTGCCTCTCCCACTACAATGCAGTATACAACAGGGTAATTGACAAAAATATTACATAGACATAACATGGTCAAAAGTTTAGGGGTACCTAAACTTACTGTACTTGTAAAGAAGGAAAACAGATAAAAGCATATGAACTGATATGCGATATACATGAAAGCCAGTTACTCCACCAGCAAGTAGGAACTCCAGTAGGGCTCCACTTCTGCTATGTGGTTGGAATTATCCAGGAGCATGTGATAATATGTATTCCATAAAGAATTTCCTGGTGTGAGGTTTGTTTCTTACAGGCTTATCAGTGGAAGGCATCAGGTTCCTAGTGTCTTCAATCTGGTTAAGGCCTCTTTCACACTGACGTGTGTGATCCGTGGCCGTATTGCGGCCCGCAAATCGCGGGCCGCAATACACGGCCACAGTTCCGTGTGCATTCTGCATCACGGATGCGGACCCATTCACTTCAATAAGTCCGCAAATCCGCAATCGCGGAACAGCCGCACGGGACGGGACCCCTCGGAAGCACTACGGAGTGCTTCGTGGGGTTACGTCCCGTACTTCCGTTCCGCAAAAAGATAGAACATGTCCTATCTTTTAGCGGAACGGGCGGATCGCGGATCCATTAAAGTGGGCCATAAATAGCGGGCCGGCGATCGTGCATTGCGGGCCGCTATTTGCGGGCCGCAGAACAGGCACGAGTCACGCACGTCAGTGTGAAAGAGGCCTAATGGTGTAACGGTTGCCACCTACTACTGTCTGTAACCCAAAGGGAACTGCACTCCTTGGCTGTTTTTCAAACAGCCTCTTTTACTCTAAAGTCTAACAAACATGAAACGGCATCTCTTGAGTTATGTTTAGGGCGGAGGGAGCAATATCACCATTGATAGTAGCATTATTGATAGGACAAATTTGGTTATTCCTTTTATCCTGAGGTTGTTCCTTCTGCCTCTATTGTCTTGATCATGTATATAGCTATATGGAGAGTTTATATGGGATTGACATTGTTGGAAGATTTGTGCATCAGAGTGCTCACTTAAGATTACTTCAGCATTCTTTCTTGCATCTCAACTCATTTCTTGCATCTCTAATCTGAAACCAATTTGTCTCACATCTTGGTTTATTTTATTTAGGTCTCTCACCAGAGGCTGCAAGGCTTCAGCGTTCTTTGTAGGAATGTACGAGAGATTGGCAGCTCATCATTAGCTTGAATGTCGTCATCATCACTTGATCATATGCCTGTTATTTCCTCATAACCATGATGATATCAGAATGAGGAACATACTGTAGCTGGTTTCTATAAATTCTCCAAAAAAAATCGGAGTAGGACCTGGTAGCGGGCAGAGATGTGTTTTGATCAAAAGAGTCTCAGATTTTATCATATCAGAGTGAGGGCCTAGTCCATATATAATGTTTTTATCTATTGTATGACTGCATTATTTTATGTGATTTTTGCCATGTACATAGACATATTTAGTTATCATATTGTGCAGTATGTTTTGTATTTTTATTCAGTGATTTTTAAAGTTTATGTTCTTGAACGAGTGGCACCTTCATGTGTGAATGCGCTCCTATTTTATCTTGGGTGTAGCATTCTTGTGCACTTTTTACCCCGCCTATCCCACAGGCGATGCACACAGAGGTAACCAGGAGCAGTACACTATATGTGTAGGGTCTGCTCTCCTGAACATAGATGCCAAACGGCATAGGTAGGTGAAGAGTAGGACCTGCCTGACGGAGACCACGCACAGATGCGTTTTGATCAAAATATATTGGATGAGAGTCCTTGCTCATAGCAGCACCAACCTGTTTTCACGCCAAACAGGTACGGATGTAGCACGGTTAACACACATGCTTTATGAGACATGTTATCTAAACTAAATGTAACTAAATGCGTTAAGCAATTGCTTTTCAATGGCTTTTGTTTCAAGATAACACGATGAGTTAAGAAATTTGAGTTTAGAGTGTGTGTGTTACCCCTGCTACATCTGTAGCAAGCCTTAATTCCAGACACAAGGTTACCAGATCCCAACACAGAGACATGGCTTTTGAGCCCAGCTGCCTATTAAGGACAGCCAGGTGCTGCCAAAACCCGTAACGGCATTTAAAATCCGGTCCAGTATTTGACCTCACCTGGCTTTAAATCAGCCCAGCAGCACATGCTGGGAGATAAATACCTGTTTCCCCAGACCAAACCTCTCACTGTGTCACATACCCCCCCTTTGTTCAACCCTGAGGGGGTGAACACACGCCAGACAGTGTACGTGGGACAGGGCATCCGCATTTCCCTGTAACCGGCCTGCCCTTCGTTTCACCGAAAACGTAAAGTTTTGCAGGGAGAGAAACCATCGGGTGACCCGGGCATTTCTCTCCTTGGCCCTTCTCATCCACTTGAGAGGGGAGTGGTGAGTTTCCAGGCAGAATTTTCTCCCCAATAAATAATAGCAGAGAGATTCTAGTGCCCACTGGATAGCCAGGCACTTTCTCTCCACTATACTATACCGGGTATTGGCTGGGGTGAGCTTACGGCTGAGGAATACAACGGGATGCTCCTCCCCCATTGACTTCCTGAGACAGTGAGACAGTACAGCACCGAGGCCGACTTCGGAGGCATCGGTCTGTACTATAAACTCCCTTTTGAAGTCACCAAAATCGGGGACTCCATAGCTGAGTAATTACATCTAACTAGGTTACCTGTATGGGAGTCTTTTCTTGTCATTGCACTTTATGTATTTGCTTCTACATTTTATATGATGTCTAATTTGTGTTGTGTGTATTTCTACCAATAAAATGTAATTACATTATATGTGTGTTTTTGGTTATCTGGGTAACGTACTCAATGACACTTTTATGTGGAGTGGGTTGTTGTTCCCACGCCTCACTGGCCACGTCGAAGATACCGCGAGGGTGTCTGCCATACAGCAGTTCGAAGGGCGAGAACCCAGTAGAGGCCTGGGGTAACTCTCGCACTGCGAACATGAGATAGGGCAGAAGAAGGTCCCAGTCCTTCCCATCTTTAGACACTACCTTTTTCAACATATTTTTTCATGTTTGGTTAAACCGTTCTACCAGACCGTCCGTAGTTGTTTTATGTGCAGTAACTTACAGAGTTCCTTGGACATAAAAGGGGTCGCTTGGTCGGTCAGAACCTCTTTAGGTAGTCCTACTTGGGAAAACATCTCCATTAACTCCTTAGCTATGAGTTTGGCCAAGGTATGTCGCAGTGGCACAGCCTCAGGGTACCGAGTGGCGTAGTCTAGAATGAATAAGATGTGTTAATGCCCTCTGGCGGACTTCAGTACTGGGCCTATGAGGTCCATAGCTATTTGGTCAAACGGTACTTCGATAATCGAGTGAGGTACTAGGGGACTACAGAAATGTGGCTGGGGGCTAGTTATATGGCAGGTCGGGCAAGACTTACAAAACTCTTCCACTTCTTTGAATATGCTGGGCCAGTAAAACCGCTGTAGAATACGATCCTAAGTTTTCTGCAGCCCCAGGTGACCCCCGAGAACATTTTAGTGGGCTATATCTAACACAAGCTTGCGATAAGCCTTGGGGACCACCAACTGCTCAATAAGATCACCCTGTAGTTGGTTTACCCGATACAACATATCCTGATGAACCACAAAACAGGGAAACACTGACTCTGCCCCAGGTTGTTGTGGTTCACCATCTACTATTTACACATTTTCCCAGGCGCGGGATAGGGTTGGGTCCCGACGTTCGGCGGTACCAAAATTATCCCCGGAGACATTGAGGTCTGCCAATTCAGGACCCGGCAGCAAATCCTCCACGTCTCCCACCATCACACTTAGCGGGGTTGTCTCCCCCTCTTCCACCGAAGTGGTGGTCACCCCTACAGCTGGCCCTTCGGTCTCAGGTTCCCAGGGTTCTGGTCTCCCCCCTGAGCCGGGCCACTCTGCTAAGGTTACCCCTGTCTCATAGGTATCAGTCACTCTCACAGCAGGCCACAGTGACGGGAAGCCCGGGAAGTCTCTCATTATTATAAGTTCATAATGTAGATTTGTGGCGATAGCCACCTCGTGGATCTTTTTACCGGCCTCCACGGTTAGAGGCAGTGGGGTAGTCTTTTAAGTCTCTGTGGATGCACATCACCCCGACTTTCCGGCCAGTAAACTCAGTGGACCGCACCAGGGTAGCCCTTACTAGGGTCACCAGACTCCCTGAGTCCAGCCGAGCTTCCGCCGGAGTGTCTCCCACTTCCACCTGGTACAAGTGATCTAGAGACACTGGGGTACCTGTTGCACACAGCCTCCTGGCATATAGCGACTGACTGTAGCCATAGTTAGCGTCCATGTGCTCAACCCGATGGGTACAGTCAGCCCTTACATGGCCAGGCTCCTGACACCGCCAGCAGACTATTGGAGCCAGGTCCACCGTGGGTACATCCCGGGAGGGTTTTATCGGCTCAAATCTCCGGGCCTGGGGTGGAGATTTCCGGGTATTGCCGACCCCCCCTCCCGACAGAACCCTCCTTTAGATTCCTGGTAGCTTCATCGCGTTCCACCAGGTCCACCATCTCAAGGGCATTGCCAGGAGACAACTGACTGATCCAGTACTGGAGAGGGTATGGCAAAGCCCTCCAGAACATATTGGCTATCCAGCATAGCCGGGGGAATCAGCACATCAGGCTGTAGCCACTTTTGGAAGAGGTGGAGTAAGTCATAATACTGGGTCCTCGCAGGCTCAGCCGGCTTAAATCCCCACTGATGCACGCCCTGGGCCTGGACCAACACATTCCCCCCCAGTCTTGCCGAAATCTCACCCTTTACTTTTTGGTAGTCGGCCGCTTGATCGTCCGGCAAGTCAAAATACACCCGCTGGGAATCGGATGCCAGGAATGGAACGACGACCTCAGCCCACGGGGTAGCTTTTCCCTGATGGCCACTTTCTCGTACATCGCCAGGTAGGTTTCAATGTCGTCTGCGGGGGTCATCTTAGACTGCGGTGGTCCGGGCATCGTAGACGCTCGGGGTTGCTCCTGCTGTCTGCAAAGCCATCATGTATTGTAGCAGCAACTGGTTAGAATCCTGCTGCTGCTTATTAGCCTTGCATTGCTGCAGGTTTGTCTCTCGATGCTGCAGATTAGCCTCCATGAGGACCTTCACAACAGCCTCCATTTTGTCGTGGTGCACTGGTTATAATACAGCTGGTTTAATGTACAACATACAACCGTGCCTGAAAAATGCAGAAACCAAAAATATCAGTGATCACGCAAGCCTCACTGCTGATGCATGCATCCTCCTCCAATTGTGGTGACTCGCTCTAGTAGACAGGATTAGCAGATGCAGTATAGAGGCAACAACAAGTTCTTTGGATCAACCAGTTCAGTGTTTTATTCACACTTAGGCCTCATGCACACGACCGTTGTGTGCCTCCGTGGCCGTTGTGCCGTTTTCCGTTTTTTTTCGTGGACCCATTGACTTTCAATGGGTCCGTGGAAAAATCGGAAAATGCACCGTTTTGCAGCCGCATCCGTGATCCGTGTTTCCTGTCCGTCAAAAAAATATGACCTGTCCTATTTTTTTGACGGACAACGGTTCACAGACCCATTCAAGTCAATGGGTCCGTGAAAGAACACGGATGCACACAAGATTGGCATCCGCGTCCGTGATCCGTGGCCGTAGGTTACTTTCATACAGACGGATCCGAAGATCCGTCTGAATAAAAGCTTTTTCAGAGATGAGTTTTCACTTTGTGAAAACTCATATCCGACAGTATATTCTAACACAGAGGCGTTCCTATAGTGATGGGGACGCTTCTAGTTAGAATATACTACGAACTGTGTACATGACTGCCCCCTGCTGCCTGGCAGCACCCGATCTCTTACAGGGGGCTGTGATCCGCACAATTAACCCCTCAGGTGCTGCACCTGAGGGGTTAATTGTGCATATCATAGACCCCTATAAGAGATCAGGGGCTGCCAGGCAGCAGGGGGCAGACCCCCCTCCCTCCCCAGTTTGAATATCATTGGTGGCCAGTGTGCGGCCACCCCGCACACTGGCCACCAATTAAATTACAATAGAGGGAAAAGGGGGGGCGACGGAGGCCGCACACTGGCCACCAATGATATTACAATAGAGGGAGGGCTCTATTGTAATATCATTGGTGTCCAGTGTGCGGCCTCCGTCGCCCCCCCTTTTCCCTCTATTGTAATTTAATCGGTGGCCAGTGTGCGTCGGCCCCCCCTCCCTCCCTTTATTGTAATATCATTGGTGGCCAGCGTGCGCCCCCCCTCCCTCTATTGTAATATCATTGGTGGCCAGTGTGCGGCCCCCCCCGGGCCCCCCTCTATTGTATTAATATCACTGGTGGGCAGTGTGTGACCTCCCCTTCCCCCCCCCCCCCCGATCATTGGTGGCAGCGGAGATTCCGATCGGAGTCCCAGTTTAATCGCTCTGGGGCTCCGATCGGTAACCATGGCAACCAGGACGCTACTGCAGGCCTGGTTGCCATGGTTACTTAGCAAATTACAATATTGGAAGCATCATACTTACCTGCTGCGCTGTCTGTGACCTGCCGGGATCCTCCTACTGGTAAGTGACAGATCA